>NC_133934.1:81738961-81976461 GCF_031877795.1 Strix aluco
TCTCTCTCTCTCTGTACCGTTATCTTTCATGCCACCACGAAGACAGCAATGTTGAACCACGGGGTGGTGTAAGGGACTGTGTTGGACTGTGTTTGTCTCAACATTGCTGCTGCACCAGTACCACTTCCTGGCCTCAGCATCTGTCGCTGTGGAGAATTACGCTCTGAAGGAGAGGAACTGTCCCCAACAAAACCATGACATCCACCCGAAGCTGAAACAACATCCTTGGCAGTGCCCACCAAGCTGCACCTGTATGCAAGCCGGGTGGAGAGGACGACCACCATGAACACCTGGGCATGCGCGCATGGAGGACCACGAGGCGGCATGTATTACAATGAGCTCCCTGGAAATGGGCGGACTCTTCGGAGAAATCGTGAGGAATGGGACAATAAAAGGACTGCGTACTTCTCTCTCAGGACTCTTGTCATCACCCTTGTTCTCTTGGAGCACCATCACCTGCACTGAGACCGAGCCAACGGCACATCACTGGATTCATGGTGGTGGTAATTAGCTGCGTCTCTACCAATTTCTTGCTTAGGGATTCTGACTTTTCCTTTCTTTTCCTCTGTCCTATTGCTGTTATCAGTTGTTATAGAAAATAAAGTTCACAAGGTTATACAGCATCTGACCTCGTTTGTGTCTTAATCTCGCTCTTGGGATAGTTTAAGAACCCTCCCCAATATCGGATCAGGACAGGAACATGCATGAACACACAGCAGCCTCCTGCTCAACTCTCCCCGCTCAGCCCAGAGCTGCTTTGCCAGGGCACGGATCTCACAAGAAGCATCACTCACCATGTCGAGTTTCTGGACACAAGGTGCCCGCAAGAACAATATGAAAACTCTTGCTGACTTACAGATTTCCCTCCCGCTCCCTCACCATCCAGCTGTGACCTGCTCAGCTCCCACCAACACTGGTTCCGCAAGGTCATGCCATAGAGGTAGATAGAATGCACTTGCCAGTTTAATGCCACCCAGTGAAACACTCTCGGATCAGACAAAACCAAACATCTGCCCTCAGACTTAACAAAGCCTAAAGAGCCCTCCCGCCAACCCTGACATCACACCCCCTCTGCTGGCCCCACTCCACCCACTGCTTTGGCCCCTGGACTTATCTTTCAGAGAGCATGGCCCAGAATCCATCCTCATCAGGAGCACATCATCTAGCCGGGGTTTCCCTGCAGTCACCAGGTTCCAAGCCTGACACAGACCAACACCGCACACAGACACTGCAAGTGACAGGACTGTGAGACATGAGAAGGCTGTGAGCGAGAAGAACAACCACCGTAGGGAAGGTGCCACTGGCAGAGAAGCCCTACAGCACCATGACGGCACAGATGCATTGGAATGGCCCCAAAATGAGAGGTGGCCGCTGCAGCCCCTGAGACAAAGTTACCATTGAAACCGGAATGATGGATCCGTGAGAAGCCGGACTTCAAGAGCTCAGACATGGGGATGAAACCCCAGAAGACAATCATGGGCAAAAATAACTCTCGACAGCAGAGCCACATGTGCCACCCAGCTCGCCCCTGCAAGAGATGACTGCTCAAGAACATCCTTGATGCAACACACACCAGATGTATCCACACTCCAGGTTACAATGGCAAGACAAGAAGGGCTCGACAGGCGCTATGCTGATGAGGCGATGCACTTGAAACTCTTGGGAGGGCTACTGAGGTGCCTGCTGGTCACAAAGAGCTGTGGAGACATCAAGGCCTGAGGACAGCAGGGGATCAGATACAAAAGAGAGAGAACACAAACTACACAATGACACAGACACAGGCTGGAAGGACCCTGCCTGGCACATGGCAGTCTGGTGCTGAAAAGTAACCCACTCCCTTGTGGAATGGCAGGAAAACAACGGACATATCATGAGCGATCCAGACCGAGGGGCCTCACTGTAACAACAAGCTGCAGCTGCGTTCAAGGACATAAGCAAGGCCGAGACAGCCTGAGAAACTACATTCCTGGACAAAAGATAAAGAAGTTGGACTGTCGAAAACAGGAGGCCTACCTAGTGGGAGAGCAGCGCGTGGACCACACCGGGACCAATCATAGAGGGCAAAAGGGCACATGAACAAGTAGCTTTAGCCTATTAGCAATAAGATAGCGGCACGTGAAGCTTGTGATAGTGTATAAAATGCTGTGTAGCCTTTAGTAAAGTGGCATCAACTTGATCACATTGGTCGTCTAAGTTGTGTCCAGGACTTCTGCGTCAGCACTCCCTTTCCCAGCCCAAAGGGCACTGCTCCTGGACAGTCCTCTCTCCTACGCTGACTGGAGAACCCCTCCTTGCCATTCCCAACCTTGGGATCCCCCCAGAGCCCTCTCCCAAACACCAGTCCCTCAACTGAGCTGGGGGCCTGAACCCATCTTCCATAAAAACCACACCAGCTAAACAGGATATTCCTGCAGACGCCAGGTTCCTCGTCATCACCTGCACGACAACAGCACGAGCCGTCAGCATGGGGTCAGCCGACACAGGCCCCTTCCACAACACCCTCCTCTTCAAAAACATCATGCTTTCTGCTCACCTGCTCCACACCATTGCCAGTATCGGACACTATGGCATCGTCACCTGTGGCACTTACAACAGCAAAAGAAAAACCGTTATAGTCGTGCTTCTGTGAAAACACCAAGCCCGTGCTTCTCCTCTCTACTACCCCAGCTCACCTCAAACACTCATCCTACTCCAAAGGTGCCCACACAGCACATACAAAACAACACAGTGCTCTGTGGACAATCGGAAAACACAATGAGCCATCCCATATCCTGAAGGACACTGCACCTTACGTCCCTGCCGCTTTCTTGAGAAACGCCAACACTCCACCTACAGGTGCATGCAAGATGCTCACTCCAACATGTGCTCCATCATCTCAACATTAGGCCTATTGAGACAGAGGAGATCAACAACTGACACGGTATACAGCAGAACTAGGGGAAAAAAACACGGTCCCATCTTCAATAAAGTCGGCAAAATGCAAACACAACTAAAACTAAAAGAAAAAACATAAATGCATGCTATTAAACCATCTTACCCCCTGCTAACCACCTAATGCAAAATTTCTCACCTGAAAAGAAACCCCTACATGCCAGTGCACCCCCTATTCCACACACTGCTGAACCTTGACTGGTCCTGACACTCTCCCCACACGTACCTCTCTTGCTGTGAATACCAAAACACTCCTGCCCAAAGAGCTTCCACAGCTCCAAAGCTGCTACTGACTCAAGGACTTCTAGAGCACTGACCTCAGAGAAGCCCAGAAACAGGAGCTTCCTGACCAGAGGCTGGGGCTCATACACCCCAGGCCCCACCCACCACCCTGACCATAATCACCTGGGGTAGGGGAGACGTGAACCCCCAGAAGGCATCCAGGCGACCAGCAGCAAGTTTTCTCCTCTGCCTTATGGTTACAGCATGCAAAATGCTGAATGAAGAAAGCGACCCTTCCTGGAAACGACAAGATCTGTTCTTCCACTGCCTCTATTGATCCAGCGATGGGACCAGGTAGGGAATTAAACTGAGCTTTTCTGGGGTATAGATAGAAAAAGACAGGTATCATACTAAGCTGCGTAGGAAAGTAGTCGGTTAAATGCTATAACAATATCATTACCCAAAACGATGTGCTTTAGATTCTTATGAAAAAAATAAAATGCTACAGGGTTACGCTTCTTTTCTAGCAAGACCCCGCATGCTACCTAACTTCTAACAGAACTGTGTTCTGGATAGGAGTGAAGAACAAAGCAGAATTAGATCCTGTAAGAATCCCTCCTCAAAAACACCAGCAGTGACAATATATTTACTGTAGATTGCCAACAATTCTGAGTGACTTTGATGGTCTCTCCAACTACCTCCCCTAAGAGTGCCAAAGGACAGAAAAGACCAAAAAGCCTGAAACTGTATGAAGCAGCCTAATTAACACCTAAGAAGCTAGAACAAAAATAAATTGCAAAACATGATGAAAAAGACCACAGGAAATTTATCAATAATGTATGAAGGTGATCGTCTTTTCAGCTCAGCTGTTGAGGAGAGGGGCTCCAAAGAGGAGGATAATGGCGGGACACCCTTCTGAAAGCATCAAAAACCCATGGCAAAACTGCAAGCCGAGAAGGCAGAAGCCCAGGGAAGAGGGAGAGCCTCAAGTCACCTCCCCGCTGAGCAGGAAGAGTGAGCTGCGAACGAGGGCAGTGGGGACTCAGAGTGGGCAGAAACTGGAGTGACGATGCCCAATGCCCCTCATGTACAAGAGCAGCCCCCAGGGGCACGGCGAACCGGACGGGCAAACAGGGCATGGCGCATCAGTTTGTGCAGCAGTTCGTGCAGGCAGGGCGAGCGGACAGGACACAGTTCATCTCCTGGGTCTAGAACTTATCTGAGCTAGTTTCATTTTATTGTCCTGCACAAGTAGACTGAGCTATGGTCTCCCCTTGTATCAAAACCACCACCAGAAAGAACATGGTGACCCAGACGGAGCTGCCGTGCAAACATGCAGTGGTCCAGGTCCCGGGCTGCAGGGAGTGTCTGAGCCTGTCAATCCTGCCGGAGGGCAGCAGTGACAGCACCTGTGTGTGCTGCAATCAGCTGGATGACCTGCTCAGCCTGGTGGTGGAACTCAAAGAAGAGGTTGAAAGATTAAGAAGTATTAGGGAGTGCAAAAGTGACATTGATTGGTGGAGTAGCACCTTGGCACCCATGAAGCAACAGGAGCAAATGGAGGCTCCAAACGAGGCAGGCAATCCCTCATCCTCTTGCTACCAGGCAGAACGAAGGGACCTAAGAGATGGGGGAGGCTGGAAACAGGTCCCTGCTCACAGAGGCAGGAAAATCCTCTCCCAACCTCCCTCACCCTCCATGATGTCCCTTCACAATAGATTCGGGGCCCTGGAACTTTTGAATGAAGAAGAGAAGGAGGAAGAAAATGAGACAAAGAAGGAGGAAGACCAAGGTCCACCAAGGCTGGGTCATTC
Source organism: Strix aluco (assembly GCF_031877795.1). Taxonomy (NCBI): domain Eukaryota; kingdom Metazoa; phylum Chordata; class Aves; order Strigiformes; family Strigidae; genus Strix; species Strix aluco. The sequence goes on from NC_133934.1 coordinate 81,743,929, forward strand.
TAGACCAGGTATTAAAACCAGTTCTAAAAAGAACCCCAGAAGAGTCATTGAAGTGGGTGACTCCATTCTGAGGGGTGCCAAAGCCCCAATATGCAGACCAGACCCACTTCATAGGGAAGTCGCTGCTTCCCTGGGGCCCGGGTCAGGGACCTCACGGCAAAACTCCCTGCTCTAGTGAGACCCAAGGACTACTACCCGCTCTTGGTTTTTCAGGTAGGTAGCAACAATATTACCAGGAGAAGTCCTAAAGCAATGAAGAGAGATTTCAGGTCCTTGGGGAAACTGATTAAGGGGTCGGGGGCACAAATTGTGTTCTTCTCCATCCCTTCAGTTGCAAGGATGGATGAAGAAGACTACAGGAGAACTCAACAGATGAACTTGTGGCTCCGAGACTGGTGCTACTGTCAGAGCTTAGGATTTTTCAATCCTGGGTTGGTATACAGGGCACCAGACCTTTTGGCATTAGATGGGATGCACCTGTCCCAGAGGGGGAAAAGGATCTTGGGGCAGGAGTTTCTGGGCTCATTGACAGAGCTTTAAACTAGATGTGAAGGGGGAAGGGGGCAAAACATCAGTCCATCTGAAGTGCATGTATACCAATGCACACAGCATGGGTAACAAACAGGAGGAGCTTGAAGCTGTGATGAAACAGGAAAATTATGATGTTGTGGCTATTACAGAAACATGGTGGGACGTATCCCATGACTGGGGTACGCCAGTTGATGGCTACAAGCTCTTTAGGAGGGACAGACAAGGAAGGAGAGGTGGGGTGGCGCTGTATGTTAGGGACTGTTATGATTGCTTTGAGTACAAGTGTAGTGAAGACAGGGTAGAGTGTCTTTGTGTTAGAATCAGGGGGAAGGCCAACAGGGCAGATGTTGTAGTAGGAGTCTACTATAGGCCACCCACCCAGGACAGAGAGGTGGATGAAATATTCTATAGGCACTTAGGAGAAATCTCATGATCGCTTGCCCTTGTTCTTGTGGGAGACTTTAACTTCCCCGACATCTGCTGGAAATACAACACAGCAGAGCGGGATCAGTCCCAGAGATTCCTGGAATGTGTGGGAGATTATAACTTCCTGACACAGCTGGTGAGTGAACTGACCAGAGAAGGTGCCCTGCTGGATCTCCACTTTGTGAACAGAGAAGGACTGGTGGATGATGTGGTTGTTGGAGGCCGACTAGGGCACAGCGATCATGAAATAATAGAGCACTCTATTCTTAGGGAGGCCAGGAGAGAGGGAACCAGAACTGACATCATGGACTTCCAAAGGGCTGACTTTGTCTTGTTTAGGCATCTGCTTGACAGGATCCCTTGGGAGATGGTCCTGGAGGGTATAGGGGTCCAGGAAGGCTGGGCACTCTTCAAGAAGGAAGTCTTAATGGCTCAGGAGCAGGCGGTCCCCAGGTACTGTAAGAGAAGTCGGCAGCAGAGAAGGACACCCTGGCTAAACAGGGAGCTTTGGCTGGAACTCAGGGAGAAAAGGAGAGTTTACAGCCTTTGGGGCTAGCCACTCACAGTGATTACAAAGATGCTGTGAGGCTATGCAGGGCAGAAATCAGGAGGTCTAAAGCCCAGCTGGAAATTAATCTGGCTTCAGCAATCAAGGACAACAAGAAAGGTTTCTATAAGTATGTCAGTAGCAAAAGAAAGACCAGGGAGAGTCTCCATCCCCTGCTAGATGCAGAAGGAAACATGGTAACAAGCGACGAGGAAAAGGCTGAGGTGCTTAATGCCTTCTTTGCTCTTTAATAGCAAGACTAGCTGTATTGAGGGAATCCAGCCTCCTCAGCCAGAAGACAGAGACTGGGAGAATGACCCCCCCGCAATCCAGGAGATAGTCAGTGACCTATTGCATCACATAGACACACACAAGTCTATGGGACCGGATGGGATACACCCGAGGGTGCTGAAGGAGCTGGCTGGGGTGCTCGACAAGCCGCTTTCCATCATTTACCAGCAGTCCTGGCTGACTGGGGAGGTCCCAACAGATGGGAAATTGGCCAATGTGACGCCCATATATAAGAAGGGTCAGAAGGATGATCCGGGAAATTACAGGCCTGTCAGCTTCACATCAGTGCCTGGGAAGCTGATGGAGCAGCTCATCCAGAGTACCATCACACAACACATGCGGGACAACCAGATGATCAGGCCCAGTCAGCATGGGTTTATGAAAGGCAGGTCCTGCTTGACAAACCTGATCTCCTTCTACCACAGGGCGACCTGCTTGTTGGATGAGGGAAAGGCTGTGGATGTTGTCTACCTTGACTTCAGTAAGGCCTTTAATACCGTTTCCCACAGCATTCTCCTGGCGAAACTGGCTGCTCGAGGCTTGGATGGGCACACACTTTTCTGGGTAAAAAACTGGCTGGATGGCCGGGCCCAGAGAGTTGTGGTGAACGGAGTTAAATCCAGTTGGCGGCCGGTCACGAGTGGTGTCCCCCAGGGCTCGGTTGTGGGGCCACTCCTGTTTAACATCTTTATTGATGATCTAGACGAGGGGATCGAGTGCACCCTCAGTAAGTTTGCAGATGACACCAAGTTGGGTGGGAGTGGGAGTGTTGATCTGCTCGAGGGTAGGGAGGCTCTGCAGAGAGATCTGGACAGGCTGGAGCGATGGGCTGAGGCCAACTGTATGAAGTTCAATAAGGCCAAATGCCGGGTGCTGCACTTGGGCCACAACAATCCCCAGCAGCACTACAGGCTTGGGGAGGAGTGGCTGGAGACCTGCCAGTCAGAGAGGGACCTGGGGGTGTTGTCTAACAGCCGGCTGAACATGAGCCAGCAGTGTGCCCAGGTGGCCAAGAAGGCCAATGGCATCCGGGCTTGCATCAGCAATAGCGTGGCCAGCAGGGACAGGGAAGTGATCTTACCCCTCTGCTCGGCACTGGTGAGGCCACATCTCGATGACTGGGTTCAGTTTTCGGCCCCTCACTCCAAAAAGGCCATTGAATGACTCGAGTGTGTCCAGAGAATGGCAACGAAGCTGGTGCAGGGTCTGGAGCACAGGTCTGATGGGGAGCAGCTGAGGGAACTGGGGGGGTTTAGTCTGCAGGAGGCTGAGGTGAGACCTCATTGCCCTCTACAACTCCCTGAAAGGAGGGTGCAGACAGGGGGGGATAAGTCTCTTGACCCAAGGAACAAGTGCCAGGACAAGAGGGAACGGCCTCAAGCTGCGCCAGGGCAGGGTTAGACTGGCTCTTAGGAAGTATTTCTTCCCAGAAGGGGTTGTTGGGCGTTGGAATGGGCTGCCCAAGGAGGTGGTGGAGTCCCCATCCCTGGAGGGGTTGAAGAGTCGAGTTGACCCAGCGCTGAGGGATCTGGTGGAGTTGAGAACGGTCAGTGTGAGGTTAATGGTTGGACTGGAGGATCTTCAAGGTCTTTTCCAACCAAGATGATTCTGTAATCAAAATTAGCTCAAATTAATAACAAATCAGTAACAATCTAGTCCAACCCCTGACGTGAACAGGGACATCTTCATCTAGATCAAAGCACTGTTACACCTGACCGTTGATGATTTGCATGAGGTGGAATGTTCCTGTTTCTTAGGGAATGTTGAAGCGGAAAAAATGCCTCTGTGGCCCTTTCCCGGGCCGTGGCGCGTCCCCGCCCCTGCCCTCCTGCCCGTCTGACCGCCCGGAGGGAAGCGCTCCTGGCCGCGTCGATGGGTCCCGGCGCCGGGAACGGCCCCACCGGCGCTGCCGAACCGCCGCGGGCTAGGGCACGGCGGAGCCTCCCCGCCTCCCTCCTGGCGCCCCCGGGGCCGGTGCCCCCCTGCGAGGCCGGGCAGCCGCTGCGGTGCTTGGGGAGTGCGCGGGCAGGAAGGGCTGAGTGGTTTTTTTAGCTTTGTAGGGGTGGATCTCCCTTTTCTTTGCCTGAAAAGGGCGGGTTTGGGAGGTGAAATGCTCCTCGCTGCCCACCGGACCCCTCCTGACTGCCCAGCGCCCTCCGCCCCCCTCGCCCAGGGGCCGCCTCGCCTGATGGCGGGCAGGGGGAGCCACTGGTGTTTGTCCCGGGAGGGGGCTGTGAAGGCAGAAGAAAGGCTCGGATGGAGGCCGAGCAGAAGGTGCCTTTGTGTCTGCCCGTCGGTGCTCTCGGCTCCCCATTCCCTCTGCGCAGCCAGTGCAGATGAGCCGCGGGACCGCTGAAGGGAGCCTCTGCTGCTGGGGCTGCACCTTCTGCAGGTGTCTGGAGCTGCTAAATGAGGCCTTGAATTCATCTGGATTTAAGGGAGGGAACTTCAGAATCCCCCCCAGCTCTGCCTGCATTGGGTTCCCCACACCCTCTCCCTCCCTCGGTCAAGCCTGATGCCAGGTCTGGGCAAACCATTCTCAGGGTGCTGGTGCTGGGGGCAGTGGTGGTGCCAGTTCGGAGCCACTGAACGCCCTGAGCATGCTGCCGCTCTGCTGCGGCAGATCTCCAGTGCCTTCTAAGGAAGCAGAGGCGAAGCTGATCCCTCTGCTCCCAGAGGCTCCTGCCACAAACCAAACGCCCTCTGTGCCTCCGCCGGCACCCCGAAATCCTGCCCTCGACCCCAGCCTGTGCGCACAGGATAAACCCCCCGGCCTGTGCACAGCTCAGAGGGAGTGAAGCACCCAATTGCTGCCAGAGTTAAAAAAAGAAAAAAGTTTTATTCTCTTTTTTACGCTGCGGGTGTCAGTGCCGGTGTCGGTGTCGATGCAGGTGACGGTGTCAGTATCGGTGTCACTGTGGGTGTCGGTGTTGGAGGCACTGTCGGTGCTGGTGTTGGTGCCTGTTTTCAAAGTTCAACATTATTGCAGTGTGACCATGTTCCATCTCCATTTGTTCCCCCTTACAGGTGCTTTTAATCCAATAATTCAACAAGTCAGACTGTTACTTGGGCTTCAAAAGTGCAAATAAGTTCCAGGTACTCACCCACCTTAAGGTGTAGCTGTTTCCCGTCTCAGCCACTGCAAACCCTGCCTAGCATAGCATACCACTTCGGGCACGCTGCTGTTCAGTGCCAGAGCACATGTCGCTGTGCTGAGTTCAGCAAAAAACTCTGGAAAAAGGGGAGGCAGAGAGAAAACATTTGGTTGGTTTCACACAACAGGCACATCTGACAGGCGAGGGGCAGCGAGCAGCGGCAGCAGCAGCACCCTGTCAGTCGGCAGGTCCCACTAAACACATCGTTAATGCAGAGAGCTCAGCAACAGTCGAAGGCCGGGCAGCGTCACAAGCACAGAGGGCAGGGCATGTGGGAGGAAAACGCACTCACACAGGCACACACACGCTGAACCGCCTTCCTGGGCTCTGGCTTTGAAAGAACACCGAGACGCCGCGGTAGGTGGGCAGGAGTTTGGGTGTTCACACCCCAGTCCCTACTGGGGTGCCTGGGCGTGCTTCCCCCAGGTTTTAAACCTGCCAACTTTGTTGTCTTTCTGAGCAATTCCTGGCAGCACACACAGCTGTCACCAGGCTGGTCCCTTTGCTTCACCCATCCTCAGACCTTGGAGACATCAGGATTTCTCAGCTGAACAGGTTTCAAAATCTGTCCAGCTGGCCAGGCAATACAGCTCTGACTGGGGTTGCTCACAGCTGGGCACGTCAGACAGATTGAAGAGAGCCCTCCTCTCCTGCCGCCAGCTCCAGCTCTGCACAGGTGGCTCCAACATCACTCACAACCAACCGCTTTCCACTAGTTTTCAACTTCCCTGTTTAAGGGATATCTGAAGGCCACTGCTCTTTCCTCCTCCTCTTATTCCCTATGAATTGCAGAAAAGAATCAAGGATGTGGCCTTCTTTTTTTTTTTTTAGTTTGATGTACTCGCTCTCTGTACCTCTGAGCATCTGTACCTTACACTGAGTATCAACAAGCTCCAGGTCTGAAACTCCTTCACCATCCTGAACAGCGGCAACAACTGCCAAACCCACAGAAGTCTTTACTATTCTCCTGCACAGATCCACTCCCCTGGGAGTATTTACTACCCCAGTCATCATTCCCCTCCATTAAAACAGCAACACAGAGCAGGTTTTGTCCTTCTCAGTGACAGCCTTTGGAGGATATAACCCAAAATACTACACACGCATTGCTGCTGCGAGCAGAGATTTGCTCAGAGGACACCCAGCAACTGAAGTTACTCTCTTCAAAGGGGACTTGCAAAGCCTTTTCAATTTCAGCAGCTGCCTCGGTGTGAGGATTTTTACAGCCCTCCCACAATTCAGCCAGGCTCATCGTGCTTATTTTCTCATGCCAGTTTGCCGACAGACGGTGGCAATACATCCTGTCGCCCACAGCAACTAACAAAAGTTTGGGTTTTATGAGAAATGACACTGCAAACACCACGTGGGATGGCAGGTTACAGACTGAACTGCACCCACTCTAGGGCTTTTGCTTATTCACCGTTGCTTGTACCACAGGAGAACACAACACTTTTAACAACAAAAGTGTAAAATCCAAAAAGTAGAAGCAATTTCAGGAAATGGTACTGGCAAATACTGGTCTCGTGCCCACCAAGGACTCCAATGCAAGAGCTGCTCAGCTTCTCTGTTACGGAGAGAAGCCAGCTTCACCGTTTTCAAGGCCAAAATACCTGCAGGTTTGACAAACCAACTAAAACACAAGGCTACAGGCCAAAACCCTGTTTTTAAAGAAGGGGAACCAACTCAGAAAAGCTAAGCGCCCCCAAGGGAAAAACAAACCGCAAAAACCCCCTTATGCTTCTCGTGTTACCATGAAGCAAGTTGGCTGGTTCCCTGCACTTGATACCCTCACCCCTTAGCTCTTAAGACCTCTGAGGGTGCCAAGACAACCTTTGAATTGGAGCACTCATCAATTTATCACCATCAGGTATCTCTGCCAATAACCTGCCAATGTGCCACAGCTGTCTGCTTCAACATACGTGATGCATTGATCATCCGGTACGGCGTTTGCTACACTGAGCGTTAGGATTGAAGCAAGTACATACACACAACCACCACACATGTGACCGAAAAGCCAGAGGGCAAAAACTTACCCGTGTTCTTCCCAGCCAGTGCATCGGCCTTTTCCCAAATATCACATGCATAGAGGATATGGGAAGTGATGTTGACATAGGCAGAGGTGATGTTTGGGATGTTGTAGGGCACAGTGACTGCAGAGCCATTGCTGTTTCTGCTGTAGCTGCCAGCATAAGTCATGCCTGTGCTTCTGCAGGAGAAAGAAACACCATCATGAACATTTAACTTCAGAGTGAAAGACATCAGACTATTTTATGCCAGGAGCTATTTGGTACCCTCCAGGCCTGCAGGATGGAGTGGATTGTTGAAAACTGAGATGTGTTCAGCTGCGTAACAAGTAATTCGGTAGCCCTCTGCCAAATGCAATCGCCACCGCACACAGAAAAACTCTTTCTTACTCCCTATCGTTCAAACGTGGGCCAAGTGTGCTGGGCACTGGGTCAAACACTGTTACGTGACAGCTTGACTTTGACTGCCACATACACAGCAACACTGGTGCAGGTACACAGAAAGGACAAAGTGCTCAACAACTCAGAAATAGAAAATTAGCTTTTTTTTCTTAAGTGGTGACTAAGCCAAAGAGAAAACTATGAACTATGTTATGCTACCACAGGATGAAGGCATAATCCTACTGGGCAGTTGCTAGGGAGGTAGGGATAGCATCCCGTTAAGTCTCAAGGGATCTCTAACAAATGACAACAACAACAGGGGCTCTGACACAGCAGTGACAATACCTTCCTTGGTCCCCTGACCTGCTTCTCGGGTGGAGAACTGCTCTGCTTAATATAACTCTGGACTTCATAACAAAAAACACTTTCCGAGGAGAAAAGACAGGAAGGAGAGAGCAGAAATACTCCTGACCCTAACGGTATGATTTCAGGGGGCAAGAAGGAGCGAGTGGTGAGGCACTCCCAAATGGAGGCAGCAACTCAAACACTCCAGCTCCTGTTTTCACTCACACCTTCGTAGAAATATGACAACGTACGTATTTTTAAATCTTACCTTGCAACACATGGAGAAGGTGCTTGTGTAGATCTGGAGGAACTCTGCAGCAAGGAACAGAACTCTTGTTAGGTTTGGGCTATTCAGCCAACATCAGTAAGTCCCGCAGCCACCCAGCTGGCAGCTCAGTAACACGCATGCCCTACCTTGAAGTGCTCATTCAGGATCCTGGAATACTTCAGGGCAGTGTCTTTTTTGTAACGGAACATTGCCATGTGCAGAAGGGACTGGCAGTGCATGCTGTGAACAGAAACACACCCAAGCATCAGTGCTGACGCTGGCTACTGCCTGCTCAGCAGTCACCAGCCTTGTGGGACAGAGGCAGGCACACATCAGCTGCACTGCAGCGGCAAGAAAGCTCCGAATGTCTCCTCCTCCGGCTCAGCTTAAGAAAAGACTCTTTAAAAACATCCCAAGGGAAAAAAAGCAACTGAGCAACCAAGGAAGGTCCATGCCTGGTCTTTTATATAAACATGTGCCCAGCCTCCCGTAGGTGTCACAGGCTGAGTAAGCCCCCGTCCAGAAGAGCCTTTGCTATGTTCAGCTTCAGTCTCAGTTACGCAGCTTAAACATGGGCAGCCAAATCGCATTCTCTCACCTTCAGAGAAAGCCCTTATCAGCTCTCCAGTTACCAGCAGATCTAATTTTAGAGCCTGTGCCTTCCACATGTGGTCCCTTTTGATATCCCGGCTTCCTTTAGAGATGTTCCAGTTCATTCTGGTTTTTATATTGTGGGGTTTTTTTTCCTTGCAGAACTCCAATTCCCATTTAACTCATTCCTTTGCCCCTGAAAGTAATGGGTCTATCAAGTCTAAAAACAGAATATGAAGCCACAGAAAAACAGTTACATACCATAACACAGCAAAGATTTTGTCCTGTGAAGATGCTGTGGAGTCTGTAAAGGACTTCAGTGTCATGATGAATCTAAGGAAACAAAATGAACAGAATCTTGTCAGCCATCAGTGCTCTGAAGTCCCACCGTTCATGAAAAATCATGTCATGCCATTATCTCAAACACCAGTCCAAAAGTCAGGAAACCTGCTCTGGCACTGAGTGGTTTGTACAATCCTGAGCAGAGGACTGTGTCTCCAAATGCCTTGTTTCCCAGGCAGCAGGAACAGATGTGGCCCCTTATGTGACTCACTCTCCTCTTACACTGATTAACAGGCAACATCCCTACAAGTAGAAGCCCTCCATAGGCCAGCTCTAGGCCTGGGGCCCAGAAGAGGTGCCCCCACTACTGAAGGTGAAATATTAATTCAAGTGTTTCTGGACAAGACAGACATCTTAGTGGAAATGTTTCTTCTGGCAAAAAACAAGCAAGCCAATCCCCTTTTTGAAAACAAAGCAACAACAGCATCTTGGAAATACAGTCCATCAAGTTCATCAAGACCAGAAAGCACAAACTGTTCTTCCACACACAGTACAGTTGCTTTGTTTTTCTTAACTGAAATACTACTGAGCCGACATGCAAAAGTAACACCAGATCTGGATAAATTAAAAACTCCTTCATGTTCTTGACTGTCATAACCAGTGTCCTCTGGTGTACCTCGGCTGCGTGGCTCAGGTGCCGAGCAGGACACGGTGACTTCTTCTGATCAGCAGTGCTGAAACATGTCAAAGGATTTGTCTCTGGTGCCTCGCCAAGGGCTGTCTCGTGCTTGTGCAGCAACCCGGGCTCTGCTCCGTGGGGGGAATCCAGAGCTGCCAGTTGCAAACAACAACACAACTCCCCCTCCCGCTCCAAACACGCTGCCTGACCACCACGCTGTGAAAACCGCTTACTTGAGGAGATCTATGGTGCCTCTGAACACGCTGGAAGCGCATTTTGGTTCTCTTGGGTCTGATTCCAAGGCAATCCCGTATTCGATGAAGGAAAGGGCAGCATCTAGGTACTGGAAGGCCCTTCCAGTCTTGTCGGTCTATTGAGAAGAAAATTCTCATTTTTAGACTAAGACAAAAGCTACTTCTCTCAAGCGTACCCGAATTCCTTTTTTCTCCCTAGTTAGGTGGGATTTGAAGAAAGAAAAAGAGGTAAGTCAGGCCTCTGGGTGATAATTAAAGGGTTCTCAGCAGAACCCCTAATGTGGTCCCAGTCATCAGCTTTGTGTGCTCTGGCTATTTGTATCTCTCCCTTGATGGTTTCTTTGAGTAATTTATTACCTTCAGATGTTTTGGATATTATTGTCTGGTCTTGGAGGCCTGCCTCGGGAGAGGCAGATGGGGCTTGCCCACTGCAGTATTCCCTCACTTCATTTTCACAGGTAAATGGCAAGTGGCAAATGCACATTATCTGAGTGAACCATCATTAGCAACAAAAGGTGTTCCTTCACACACACTGTTAAACTGCCCATAGCGCAGAAAGCCAGTGACATCTGCAACGGTCACTTCCAAGTCTTGTTCACCAGCAACACAATTACCGTGAGGATCCTGATGGTTCAGAGTAAACTGTGTTGTAACTAACTGTTGCACCTCTCTTCCAAGGGCTTTGTGGTAGCTCTGCAAAGCCAACAGGCCTGCTGACCTCAGACAGCGCCAGCTCTGAATCCTGCTCTCTAGGTGTGTTCTCTAGGTGTGTTTATAACCAAGGGAAATGTCTGAACACTTGGCAGATAAAGACAGCCTCCCCACGGGCGACTCGAACATACTCCAAGGGTGGAAGTCATGTTAGCCAGTGAATCTTATCCCATGCAGGCAGGGATCGGCTCTGAATGCAAGAGCTGGTGAGCATTTCCAGCACAGGGCCGAGACTTACCATTGCATCAGCTTTGTGCTTCAGCCTCCTCGCCTCTTCAATGTAGTATTCCACCGGGCACTGTCTGAATTGGGGACAGAGAGAGGAAAAACAGAGAAAAAGGGTGGGAGAATGATCAGTTTTACCTTCCTATCCAGAGGATGCCAGGAGTCCAAACATCCTGTTTTGGTAAGCCCGTTACAGCCTTATCAAACACACCTTACAATTATGATAGTCACTGAATGAGTGTTGTCTGCATGTTCAGAAATGCGCAACAGCTGAATGCACAGATAAAATGAATTGTTTTCTTAAAAAATGTGTGTCAGAATAACATTTCAAAATAAAAAGCCACCAGAGGTTAGGCTACTGTGAGGCCAGGTTTACTTCTTTGGCCCCATGGAAAGATCGTAGTGATGTGATCTCCTATCATTCCTCAAGTACAATCCCACAGACACATTTTGATTGAAATATACAGTAAACTTTGCAGTGCCAGACACTCATCTCGGAACAAAAGAGCCTGCATTCAAGTTATCTGCTTACAAGAGAGATGGTCACCAAGGCTTCTCTTGTTGATTGGTCTCAATCAACACCTAGACAATGATAAAGTTCGACCACACACAGTTCTGTGCACTGGGATAATCTATTCACCGTGCAAATAGCACACAGCCGCCTGTGCACCAACAAAACGAGCAAGTAAAGACTCACGCCCTCCCTGAAAAAGCCAGTTGCCTGCCCAGCACCTTGTGACAGAGGAGTTTGCCACTTGTCAAGAATCAGACAAATCAAAACCCATCACTTGTAGGCAGGCACCAGACACACCTCCTCTCTGATTTAAAAAGGACCTAATTTCCAGAGTAGAGTCCCTCAAACCAAGAACTGTTGTCATGAGACCTTTGCTTTGTGGTGGTATGGGGGGTATCGCAGACACCAGAAGGCATTACGAGTCAGGTCAAAATGCGAGCAGTACACTGGTCTGCAGATGATGGGGTATGTTTCAGATCTACCAGAAGGACTGCAAATGCTATGCTGGAATAAATGAGAAATTCCTGGCCATAAAGGCCACCTGAAATTCCAGTCAGTCACAATTCAAAAGGCACGCTGGCTGTGTGTCCATTGTGTCCGTCACACACAAAAGAGACAAAGACAAGAAGATGATTTTAGTGGAGAAGGGAAATGCTCCCTACCCACCCATACATACAAATCTCTTTCCTGGACTGGCCTTTGCACCTTTCACCCCTCTACAAGTTTGGGCCAGTCAGAGGGAAAAGCCTATTGGCCCTGAGGCATCTTGGTTTGGTTAGAGAAAGGGGGAGCTGCATATCCACATGCTTCAGGAGCCCCCCAGTTCAGCAGTCTCGCACGGCAGCAAGGTGAGAAAACAGAGCTCTGCCATATCCATCACATCCCTCTCTGTGTTCTCAGCTGGGAGAAGACGGGTCCCACCCAGCACCGACCCCGTGGGCACCAGCAGCCAGCCAGCAAGTGCTATTCAAAGCCCGTAACCAGTGACAGCAAAAGCAGTTGAGGGAGCAGGCAGGACGAGCATTAACACCTGACTTGCTGCTTTCATCACCACCTGTCCAGTTAAGAAACTGGCAGTGATCACCCAGTCAAAATTGATGGACATACGGTTACACTTAGGACAACGGCCTTTCCCAAGAGGCTGCCAGAACTCTCTCTGCTGTGGACGTGGTTGCTCAGTCACGGGAACAAGAGTCACGACTTCTGGGCCACACTTTCAGCTCTTTCAGCTCTTTGCAGCGGGAGTCTGAGCAAGCAACTCAATTTGTCTGCAGTTTCTCCATGTGCAAAGAGTCTTCACATCATCTTCTCACTTTACAAAGACTAAGAGCTTTAAACGCATGTGAAGTGTCACGAATCGGATAAAGCTTTCTGCTGCTTCCCACACAGAGAGAGTACAAACTTCCCCCAAATAAAGATGACAGCAGAACCCAGAAGGAGGAAGACATGGGCAAAGAACAAGACGTTCATCGACTCCTAGAACAGCTTAGGTTGGAAGGGACCTTTAAAGATCATCTAGTCCAACTCCCTTTTTAAAAGCATTGCAAGGCTACTTCTATTTCTCATGAGAGCAGAAATAATTGATACTTGAACTCTCAAGTCTTACTCACTGAGCATCATAGAACAGTTGGGGTTTGAAGGGACCTTTAGAAGTCATCTAGTCCAACCCCCCCTGCAATGAGCAGGGACATCTTCAGCTAGAGGGCAATTTCTCTTGCCATCCCCTGATGCCCCTGAACTACCGTGCAGAACAAGCCCTTGCTACTCCCCACAGAGCTGCTGCCACCTCCCAGATCACTGCGGGCAATCATCTGCTGCCAGATCACCACCACTGCAGTCTGGAGAAGGGGAAACGACTCCTGCATCCCTGCAGGCAGGCAGTCTACCACACTGTTTGCAACGCAAACAACATATCATTGTTTTGCACAAATTTGTTCCCTGTACCTGGTCCGAAAGAGCAGTGCAAATCCTTGCCTATCGGCTTAGAAGGAAAAGCAGCACAGGCACAACTGGCAATTAAATTTCTTGCAGCATGAACAGATTTTTTGAGCTACGTGTAATACACGGACCAGAGCATGCAGCAAGGTAAGCTGCAGGATGGACAAGTTGGTGTTTCAAATGGTGAAGTTTTCATCCCCATCTCAGCTGTTGGAAATCAGGACAAATGCCACAACATTCAAGGCTTTTGCAGCAGTGTAAAGCAAGTATGGGGGGATGACCAGCCACTGAAACATCAGCTTATGCTTGGATGACTAGAACCATAATCCTCAGCATTAAGGACAGAGAGGAAGACAGGTGACACCCAAGTATCACTTCACATCTGCAACAAATACAAAGGCAAATCAATTACATTCCCACAGCCACATGGTTGGTTCCAGGATGTAAAGAGAAATCTGCAGCAGATGAAGTTTCAGAAGGCACATTAGGTTAGAAGCAAACTCACAAGTATGAGGACAGGAGATACAGTTCTTTTGCCTTAACCTCTTAAAGAAAGACTCAGTTTTATGCATCTTTCTGCCATCCCACCAGTGTATACTCACTTCGATTTACTGGAGTCCTTCTCAGCTGAAGACTGCAATGACTTTGTTTCTTTTTCTGATTTCTTTCTCTTCTGATCAATCTCCTTCTCCACTTCCCTCTAACAAGAAGGAAAAAAAAAAAGAAAAAATCACTCAGGTTTTCAAAGTGCATGTAAAGTACAGACCAACTAAGCTTGATCGATTCTGGTTAAAGAAAGAAAAGACATGATATTGGAATCAACAAAGGGGGAACCCAGAGCACAGCGGATCTAGATTTCAGGCTCACTGACAAGTATCCTCAAATGACATTTTATCTACTTTTGCTTAGATAGATTAATTATTTTGTAGTGAAGGGGGTGCAACTGCTAAACCTCTTGTTGCTAATGGTAATCAAAATTAAGGCACTTCCATTGCTGAAAACAAGCATTTCATCTGTTCTGGATGAACTTTTTTCTCCTCCCTCAGTCTGAATCGTACAGACAGGTATTCAGATTCCTCCTGGGAAAGTCATGAACTGCAAGCAATTGTGTTTTGTGACACACCTTATCAAAGGGAAGGAAAAAACTGCGTTCACAGGGGAGTTAGATCTCTCAGATTGCCCCAGATGTGCAGGGGGTTTTGGTTTTATTAACAAGAATCTGGTACAGGTGAAATTTTAAACAGTCAGTTAAAATCATTGCCATTGTCTTCCTGAAGAACAAGAACCATTAAGGCACAGGGGTGATAAATAATACTTTTTAATTGCACCCCACAGATCTTAAAATACCAGGTGTGCAAATCATCAGCCCACCTGAATTAAAAACTTCAGCATAATTTCTTGCATGCCAGGCAAATGTAAAAGAAACTGCACTGATCAGTCAGCATCACCCACAGTGTGCCTGGTGGTGGGCAGAAGCATTCCAGGCCTTGCTGTCTCCCTCCTGAGAGCACAGCCAGGTTTATGTCACCGTGATGGAGCTCAGTGGGTTGTGCTGGGTACAGTCCCTCTGGCAGTGTGCTCAGGGCAAGGCTCCAGCACCTCAATCATGGCCTGGAACTGTTTCCCAGGTTGCCACAGATGTCTGACAGCTGGACCTGGCCTAGCTGGCCACCAAGTCTGAGCCTCCAAAGACACTGATGCACCATGACATAAGAGAGGCAGCAAGGCTCTGAGGTGAGTTTTCCTGCAATTAGACACTCAGACTGCAAGAGGAGACATGTCTAACATCAAACAGCTCCTCTCTGGGGTCTCTGAGACAACAGGAGAAGTGACAGATTTACTGCCTTCTCTACCTTTCTCTGCAAGAGGGGGACTGCCAGCTTCCCTCAAGATTCTTCACCATTTCCCTGCTCTTCTCAATTCTCCCCCACAACTATGAGAAGCTCAGAAAATTATGAGACTAAAGGAAACCCATGCGGGAACTAAGGGTATTCACCCACACCTGCTAAGCCACCTGCTCCGTGAGGAGAACCAAAAAGGTGTGCAGGCCCTGGCATACCCCCAGGGAACACCCACTCACCATAGGCCTGCAGCCAACTCTTTGTGCACCTGAACCACTGGCTGGAGGGACATTCACAGTCCCCTTTGGGAGGGAGCTTCCCAAAAACCACTAGTGAGTAGTGGCCACCTCAGCTAAAGGACTGTCTTGTCATTGAAGGGAAAGCAACTCTTACAGCTGAAAGACTCTGCAGAGGGGTCTCTGGGAAGCCCCTCACTGGACACATTAACATTGTGGCTGGCACCACAGCAGCTTCAGGGACAACCTGAGACGTTTGCTGCATAGTTATCCAAGCGCTGAGATCCAAAGCAGGGTTCAGTGATGGGTGTTACTATCAGTGACCCTGGCTCAGTTCACAGTCTGCATTGATGGACAAGCAAAAGGCAGGGGGCTGCTGCTCTCACCCCTAGGAGTAACACAGGTGACACCTGCAGAATTTGTTCATCTTTGTGTAAGCAAGCAATCACGACTGTTTTGTGGAAAGAAATGACTTCACCCAGGAAAAGACTACACTGCTCAGGCTGAGGTTGCACAGTGAAAGGCAGCAGAAGGTGCCCACGTGGACAAAACCGAAACACACAGACCGGGGCGGCCTGGGTGGGTTCTCCCTCTGGACACCCCCACAAACTGCAGGCAAGGTGCTCTCCCACAGCAGACATTAAATGGGTAGTGCAGATGGCTGCAGAGTCTGGGAGGTGCTGCAGATACTGTGTTGCTTTGAAAGGGGTTGCAAGGGGAAGGGGCACCACAGCGCTTCTTGGGTTGAAAGCCAGAGAAACCCACAGATGCTACCAGGGGGCTGGTCAGCCACACGCTGACACAGCCTGCTGCCAGAAGCTCCTCCAACATAGGAGGGCTGGGGCTTTGTTATCTCAGAAAGCTAGTATTCCAACAAAAAACATCCAAAAATGTGTTAAAACACCAAAGCATTTGTTAGCTTACAGGGCTTTTCACATGCTCAGCAGGGGATTTGTGACCAACAGGAAACACCTGTGGACAGTTTTGATGCACACTCCCTTTAGAAGCAGGATAACACCTTGAGAGAAGGAGCATAATGGATCCACTCCCAAGCTATGAAGCGGAAACAAACTCTACACGTGTGTTTTTCAACCACCACTTTGGTCCTTGTACAAACCCACCTCTACCTCCACCTCTCACCTTCCTCTTTTGACGGGACTTGTCACGAGTGTCTGTGATTTTCCTCCCCAGGTCCCACTTCCTCTCACCAGGGAGTTCCTTGGCCTCTGCTCTCTTCTGGTGACTGCCGGGAGAGTGTGGTGACTTCTGGTGACTGGCGGGGCAGTCCCTCACCTGCGAGAGCAACTGCTTCTCCCTGACAGACAAGGAAAGTTTGTCCTGGTGGAAATCCTCTCTGGCCACCATGGCAGGCCTGTGACCACTGGTCCTGCTTGGGGGTTGTGCCCTGGCCTTGAGGAAGGGGACTGAGAGCAAGATGCTCCTGGGCGTTGCCAGGCAAAACATCTCTCACAGGCTTGGGGTCCAGGAAGGGTTTGGCATTGGCCTGGTGGGAGCTCTTGTGCTTTCTGCTCTCAACGGGCACTTGCAGTACCGGCTTCAGGTCTCACACTCACCCTTCACTACAACAACTGAAAATCCCATCAGCTCCAGTGTGATCTACACATACACTCGCGGAGGGGAAGAGCAGAAAAGAAGGGAACAGTTGGGGAAATACCATTCTGGTTCCTAGGCCAAACCCAGCATGCCTGGATTATTCATTTCTAACTGGAGCCTTCAGTAAAACCCCACACAACTAAAGCCAGTTTTCAAGAGCAGCTTCAGGCAGTTAGAAACCAAAGCCTGTATCTAACAAGAGAAACCAGGAGCCTTTACCCATCTACCCCCTATATAAAAAGTAGTTGTGGTTTTCCTCCTTATTTGGTCTAGCTAGTAGTTTGGGAACAAACCTGTACCTTGGAGGAGCAAGTGAAGAAGGTGGCTTTTCAGCAACCTGTTTTGTTCACAAAAACAAAGAGGAGAGGGGGAGGAAAGGTGAGCTTAAGGTAGTTGGAACAACACCACAAGTCATGATGATTTAAAGGGATGTCTAAAACTGACTTGGTCTAAACATTTAAAACATCTAAAACTGACTTGGTCATCACTATCCTCTTCACTATCACTGAGCTGCAGGTCATCCTGGAGGATTCTGAAAGACAGCCAGAAGATAAACATCAGCCAAGGCAGACACAGTTTCAAGCAGCAGACACTGAAAAAGACTTGGTTTGCGCCTGCCAAAACAAACCAGCCTCCCACATCCTTTTTGAACATTCGGCATGCTCAGTCTCCTCAACCCTGTCGTTACCTATATAAGTGATAAAATGAGAACACACAACCTGGACATTTCACTGCGCTTTCCAACTGATCTCAGGACGGTTTGCAATGGAGGTCAGTATTGCCAGCTGCCATCTACAAAGTCCTGTGAGGGGACTACTCCTCAGCGCCGGTTACCTAGCGCACTCACAACACAGCCCACAAAGGTTACCTAGCACACCAACACAGCGGTTACCTAGCGCACTAACATGGCAGGGCAGGCTGGAAGAAGTGTGACCTTTGTAGAGCAAGAGGCTAGCACGCTGTTTGCCCCCACGGGCTCCCCAAGGGGCAGACAGCATTGTCTCTGCACCAGAAGCTGGGCATGCTCATGCTCTCTGCTCTCAGGGGTGGCGAATATTTCGTCACAGGGGTTCTCTTTTTGCTGCTGAAGTCTCCTGTCACACATACATAAGTAAATGCCAAGGTCAAGCCTGTCTCCTATCTCTTCTCTACACAATGAACTTCATGCTCCTGCACATCTCAGCAGTAACCGTAACACTGAGCAGTTCTCAAAGCAGTTTATAAGCGGGAAGGCACAAACCCTCTTTTACTATTGCTAGAGAAGAGAGCAGGCTGCCTGCAAATGTTTCCCAAAGCATAATCTACTCCTCTGCCTGCAAGTGGTAACTACTGCTTGCAATTTCAATGCATTAGGTCCTCAGAAGGCTGGAAGGGAAGGATTTGTGGGGAGGGACCCAAAGTCCTCCCAAATTTTCATCACCCTCTTTGGCAGTCATGCGGGTATCCCAAAAGGAGCTGGAAAACAGACAGGCAAAACTCTTGCTGTTCAAAAGTATTGTGATTCAGATCTTGAAACTGGCTGGAGACAGACTCCTCAACCCAGAGAATTACACAAGTGTCATTCCAAAAATGGGATGAAAAGGTTGGGAACAGAGACAGGGATCTTAATCAATCAGGTCAAAACTCTTGCTTGTTTCAACCTCCTTTGAAACGAAGGGCTCTCTGTAAGAAATTTTTCTCATGCCCAAATAAGAAAAATAAGCCTCCAAGCCCTCATGACAACACATTTTATAGCAAGAAACCAAATAGGAAAGATCCCCAGTGAACCACATCACCTTGGAAAAGTGGGGAGTTGGTGTTCCTGATGCTTGTTGGGAAAACTACACAAATTTTCAAACTCCTTCAAGCCATCATGTCAAACTATGAATAAAATGAAAAGATTTACTGACCCCACAGTCCCCGAGTATCTCTCGCCGATGGAGAGGTTCTCAGTGCACAAGGACTCACAAAGGTTTACGTGCTTGCTTTGTTCAGCCATTTTGACTTTGCCATTCCCCTGTGACTACCCTCCTTCTAAGAGAAAACATAACAGGGAAAAGAAGAAATATCTTAAGAAAGGTAGAAATGCATATATACACACTATTAAAAAAGGCTGTAGAAATTTCATCTTCACCCCACTTTGCAACTAGCTCACATTCTGAGAATATCAATTGGTGTTTTTAGAAAGTCCACATGAAAAGTTCTTTTCCTTTGTTTGTTTTTTGAAATAAAAATAATATTTTAAAAAAAGACAATACTTTTAGAAAACTTTTCCTTGAGCAATTGCAGAGAGGTATACCATAGGATTGCTTTAAAATTTCACCCCTGGTTTTCACAGTTTTCGTAGCTGTAGCTTCACTAGCCCTCACAGGCTTCAAAAAGATATGCAGAATAGATCAGATTCAGTTTGTATTCCTTAGAATTTACATCAGTTGAATGCATTATTAGCAGTATGAATAGCACAAAGTGTGACATGATGTTAAGTAGCCACAGATTAAAGAGGAAAAACCCTTCAATCTGGTGCATTAATAGTTGGGGGTTTTTTCTTCAGTTTTGTTTTGTTTTTACCACAGTCACCATAATCATGAAACAGTAATGTTTCTGTTGGTGAAAATTCCCTGCATTGAAATTTTCTGAGAAAAATCAGACTGATAAAACCTTAATCTTCAGAATAATCAAGAAAAATTTAATTCATTCCTGGTTCTTTTAAGTAACTGCACAGTAGAGATGGGAAATGAGTCTGGTTACTTACGGTGTTCTTGGTTGAGAACGAGGCAATGTTTTTGAAGGTGCATCATACTATTCTGTAAATCAGAAAGGAATTGTTGCATTTATTTGCCTCACTTGTAACGTATTTTACCCTGTGGTCTCTGAACGTCAGATTAGAAAGTCACTTTCTTCCAGCAGGTAACTATTGGCCATTGAGATTAGTCATCACTCCAAATGGGGTTTCCTTATCATACACTGTTTGTTCTCTGCCAAACTGCTGCCTTAATTTCTAGGTCATGACTGTATACAATCTCTTCAGCATTTTCTAAACTCATCACTGCTCAACAAAGCACAGGAAATCGCGCTCCTTAATCAATGTAAACCCTTGATGTTCTCCTCAAAATATAACACACAAAACTGTCTGTCCATACACACATAAGAGCGTGTTTCCTTTGGATTTCTGCTTACTCAGATTCTGTGCTACAGATCCAACAGGCTGTGATTCCTCGAAAGGAAGGACAAAGTGCAAATTGAGAAGAACATAAATCAGCTCTCTCTTCAGAGCAGCATATCAATGATTTGTTTTCCACGTGTTACTGTAATAAATACTTTCACTAACTTGTCAAAGCATGACTTCGAAGTGTCCAATAATCTAAGCTGTCCTGATGTAGCTTAGCATGGACAGAAATGGTACATGCTACTGCCACCAAAAAGGTGTTGCCAGCACATTAGTGCTAACACACATGAAGAGCCTAGCACAGACAAGGATCTTTGCCTTGAACATATGCTCAAGTACTTTAATGGGGGTTAATCTAGACAAGGCCTTTGGGGAAGCTGGGGCTCAGAAATTCAGAACCACTGTGTTGAAATTGCACAAGACCACAAGACATACTTTTCTTGGCTCCTGATCCTCAAGTTTGAAATCCTGAAGAGTGGAATATAGGTGCTCCAAGGAAGTGAATTTGCACGGCCTGCCACCCTCACTGCCTTTCCAGGAACAGTTATTTCAGGATTTCCCCCCAAGTCCAAGACCATCTCTGTTCTCAAGGTGTGCACCCACCATCGCCATCCGGAGTGGCTGTCATCACAACCGTTCCCTGCCAACTTCCCAAAGAAAGCAGCAGGCAGAATAACACAGTATCAACACTTAGCGCAGCTCACAAAGTCAGGAATTATGTTCATGCTGAATGCATCTCATGACGAGCATGCACCACGCATAGTTTGCTCAGGGGCTTAAAAGAAATCAATGAGGAACGTGTCTGTGCAAAGTACATTTTTGTACTTTTGGCACCAAATAGACTGAAGTGTGAAAATCTCTACCATGTCACAATTTACAAGTGCCATTTTTTCATCAAGGCACAGGTATGAAAGTTCAGAAGTGTCCCTGGTTTCTGTATCTATTAGGAATAACATGAAATACAAAGATTTACAGGGAATGGAACCACATGGCTACCTTTGGCTCTAGAAGCAGGGATGAGAGCAATCTACGGGGGTTTCTGTGCAAGAACTAGAAGCAGCCTACAACTAACCTGGGTAACTATTGGATCACATTGTTACCACCCTTGCCTTCTCCTTTCTCCCCTCCCACTGCTCAGTTCACTGCCCACTTCACTCACTAGTTGTGCAATCTTTCAGTAGATGATAAACTCCTCAATACACTGCACTCCACCTCTTTGTGTATTTGTACATGTTTCCCTGTGGTTGCTACAAAAATAGTATTATGCATTACTAACAGGCAAGGAAATAGGATGTCTCATGAAACACAAAATGATACTTTGTATCTCTCTAGGATAGATATAAAACGTACCTGCACAGGATTCTTGGCTGTGGGTCTTTCCCCGCCCCTTCTCCAAGTAAGATTATAGGTAGTACTTCTAACATGTAATGAAAGTGTTAGGTACTAGCAGTACCTAATGTCTCATTTGTTTTTTTGTGTTTTTTAAAACAGCAAGGTGAATAGATCTTAACTGCTTTTTAGGACTGGACTCCTGATGGGCTGGATTTTTGCCTTGGCAGGAGTTTTTGAAGATTCCTGCAGTGAAAGAAAAAGCAGCCAATGACTTCAGAATCCATGGTCCCAGAGCAGGCAAAACATCATCTCATAAAGGGAAAAAGGCGGCAGCAGCAGCAGCAAACCAGGTGTTCCAACAGTGACGGTGAAGAAGACGTCTTTGTATTTGAAACAAATGAGGTGTGGAGGGATTTTCATGGCTCTCTTCTTCACTTCTTTGAAGCTGGAGAGCTCTGTGATGTTACACTGAAGGTGATACTGTCACACATCCATTGCATTTAACAGTCTGAGATTAAGCTACATATACGTGTGCTGGAAGTGGCTATGAATTTGGGCAGGGGTATGGAAGCCGTAGAATATCTTTCCTAGCAAACAGGATTTCTGGGACAAAGCTAACTTCCAGCTTTCTCAAAGAATTAAAAAAAAAAAAATAACTCTCCCACACAATTATGTTCTACAGCTGATCAAAGAGTAAAGGAGGAGGAAACCAGATTTATGACTCTTGCATAGCGTTGCTTTAATGCATTCTTTGTTACTCAGCTGTATATTACTTATATCCTGATCACAATAATTTTATATCTAGCATCCATTGCCAGCACCCACTAGTCTTAGATGTTGCTTAGCTAGACAACTTAGTAGTGTGAGAGAGTTATTTAAGAAAAAGAGATGAAGCACAGCTCCTACACCAATAAATGATGGATGCCTTTAAGAGAAATTGCTTGCCTGCTGCTTTTCCTATTAGCTATTAACAGGGAAAATCCTTGACAGATGTGTGTTCCTGGTGCCCCTCTGGTAGGCATCTCATCTTTCTAAAATGCCTGGGAGACAATGGAAATCTCCAAGAGGAAGAGGGGTTCTCTCCCTTCCACCCCAGCGGACAACAAGAGTAGAACAAGCAAGAACATTTTTCTGTTCTGCTTCACAACAGGTAGGAAGTTGCCTGTGAGCAGGCACTAGATGCAGCAGCAAATAGGTCCAGTGGCTCGTAACAGCTGAGGTAATGCTCACCGGACACTGGCTGACAGTACTGAAGCTGCTCCAGACAACACGAGAGCCATGAAGCAGAACTTGCCTGAGAGCTCATCATCAGGTCTTTTTACAGCTGTCATTTTAAAAGGTGTTTTGGGGAACAAGGTTCATGTCAAAACTCTTAACAACCCTCCTCTTCCCTTTTCTTGACCTCAGCCTCACCTTTCTCCCTTTCCACCCACCCTTGTCAAAAAGGCAGAAAGTCTTGTTTTATAAACACAGTTAAACATACTCTCCTGCTAGGGAAACTTGCCTTGGCAAATACACTTTACTGTGGCTGCAGTTTAACTTGCCCTAAGTTAGGCTTTGTATTAATGTTCATTTGTATTATTAATTGTGTGGAGCTACTTTGGTAATCTAAGAATATTAGACTGCACAACTGGGCTTCCAGCCCTCAGGTAGAGAATGTCATCTATGGAGGCTAGAGCAACCTACTTACACCTTACCGTAAGGCTTCCTAAATCACTGATTTTCAAGGAACTGGTAACTATATCTTGAACTAGGGTTTTCTGGAGGACTTGATTTTTCTTTCTGTAGTGCTCGGGCCTTTCTCATGTTTTAAGAATAATTACATCTCTACTGAACTTTCTGGTTTTGTGCGTGACCTCTGATAGTGAGCAATTCCAGCACTGCTGTTGTCAGAGCAAGTATTGATTTAACTTCTGGCTCTTAAAATATGATAGTTCATAACTGGAGGGGAACTTTGATTTTGAAATACCGAGAACATGCTAGATCTTTAAAATGAAGCAGATCTGGGTGATGAGGCTCTCCAGGGAAGGTACTTCATGATGGAGCTGTGGGGTCCTGCTGAGCCTCGCTGAGGGCTGTGCTTCAGGCTCTTGGCTTTCAGCAGCCCAAGCCCAGGCTCTCCTGGAATGGGGGTCTCTGGTTTGCTCCCCACCTTGCCCATCAGGCCTAGAAGCCATCCTGCTTTGCCCTTGGGCCACAAGGGGGGGAACCTTTTGGGCTGGCGGGGGGAACTTGGGGCAACTTTGAGGGGACAGAGGTGATATTCTGGGGGGAAGAAGTTGAGGTATCCCGGGACAAAATGATCTTTTATTGTGTGAAAAGCTGAAGTAACTTAGAGGGGACAGAGGGGACATTTTGGGGGGAAAGGTGGAAGTAACTTAGAGGGGAGATAGGTGACAATTTTTAGGGAAATGCTGAGGTACCTCAGAGAGCACAGGGTAAGCATTTTGGAGGGAAAGAGTTAGGTTTCTTAAGGGGGACAGAACCACCATTTTGGAAGGGAAAAATAGAGGTGACTGAGAGAACAGGGCAAGACCTAGGGGAGAGCTCCATCATTGTTGAGAGTAAAGTTGAGGTTACTTAGGATGGGGTAAGCATTTTTGAGGGTGACTATCTTAGGGAAGACATGGGCAGCATTTTTGTGGGAGAAGCTATGATATTGCAAAATGCTGAAGGCAGCAGAAAGGATGAATATTTTTAGGCCATGCAGAATGAGCTTCTTGGTTTGTGTAGTTATTTTGGCTCTAGGCACTCTGGTCCAGGAGGGATGAAGAGGGGGTCATGTAGCAGGATTTTCACAGAAAAGAAGCATCATTATAGGGACCAATTCAATTTAACAGCTGAACTATGATATTTTCCTTTATTTAGAGTTCTGAAGCCCAAGATGAAGAGAAACTCCTGGAGACGTTGTCTCTGCAGGAAGAGAAAAGAAGGATCACCATCACCTTCCTGTAAGTTCAGCAAGAGGTTTGCCTGCGTTGAATGGGCTGGTGGTGTCACTGTTCACTTGACTCTTGCTTAGATTTTGGCTAACACAGCTCAAAGCCTGGTGTATGCTGGGAGCACTGCTACATCCCTAGGGGGTGATTTCTGAGCCTGTACACTTCCAACCTATAAAAAAGGGAGCTGAGGGAGTGTTGAAATCTTTAGCTGTGGCTTAAATGGTATTTTTTTCCAAAAGGTCCTTCAACGTACGCTATAGATTTATCACTGTACGCCCCACAGTATAAAAACCAGAGGAGAACCTCAGCTAAAGTAAATGTAATAGAAAAGAGACAGCCTGTCTCCATGCAAAAGACAAAAGCAAAAAGAGGGAAGTATAAAATACTATGGAAAATGTGTTTAGATAAGGGGCACTCTCTGAGTCAGTTAAATGGGCTGCCAACTCCTGTCCTAGGACAACTGGCCGGGTTTCCCTCATTAACTTCTCATGATAGCCCTCTGAGACTTGGGACAGGTGATGGGGGTGACACCCTAAGATTTAAAAGGATAATGACTAGGGAGCCAAAGGAAGCAAGGGAAGGAAGCTCAGGGATACACCCAAACCTATCTGCATAAAACTTAGACCATGAATATGTGGGGAACTAGGGGCAAGGCTTGGTGCAGTGGCAGTACTGGCAGCCACTACTCCCACTGCTAAGGATTCAAGTCCCGAGATGATGCTCGCAGTTAACGATTGCTACCTTACAACATCCCTCACTGACACAGGAGCCCAAATACCGATGGTAAATAAGGACACTTACAAAGGACAGCCTCCATTTAGCGAGCAGTTACTTTTCATTTTACGTTACTTTTCATTTTTGGGAAAATCACTACTCACCCACTGAGGGCTAAACTAATTCTGTCTAATGGACAGACACTCTGCCCAACCTTACTTTCAGGTTCCCCTAATGTGTACTGAAGGGTCAGTCATGGGTGGGGAAAATGGGAAACAGGGACACCACCCCCTTTACCCCAGTTTACCTCCTACAAATGCATCCCTGACTGTTCATCTGTTGCTGTCAGCTGCTCCTTTACCCCACAGCAAGCTAGTTAATACTCCACAATACAAACTGCCTCTGACGCTATTCATCCTGTTACTGATTTGATAAAGGAAGAGCAGGGAATCGTTGCCAGGTCTCATTCCCCTTACAATTCTCCTGTATAGCCAGTAAATAAACCAAATGGCAACTGGCAACTAACAGTAGGTTCCCAAGCCGTGAACAGTCACTGAATCGCTCACTACAGCTGTTCACAGTATTAGTGATACAATTTTCTTAACGAACAAGCCTTTCCATGGACGGGAACTGGTGTCATTGTGGAAGATTTCCGGTGGGTGTTCTGTGGTACTGCAGTCTCCCTCGGGGGGGTTTACGGTCAGGTATCGCGTTGTCACCGGTGAGGTTTTACAACCCGAGTTTGGGGGTACTGCAGTGCCTTGGGGGCGTAGGGCAGTCAGGGCTTGGCGGTACTGTAGCATCACTGGGGGTTTTACCGCCCAAGTGTCACAATCGGAGGCACCACGGACACGCAAGAGATGGGAGCGGTGCCCCTCAGCCAGCTTCCGGTAGAAATCCCGCCCCCTCCCAGCAGCCGCAGCGGCCATTGGCTACGGAAGCCAGTCCGTTATTCCTGTGCTCTGCTCTCATTGGCTACTAGCCTCCCCTTCCGGTTTACCCATAAGTGCATCAGACCCGGGAAGCTCCGCCCTATTCCTGGGTGCCGCCGTTTTGTTGTGCCGCCCCTTTATGATGGGCGCCGCCATCTTGTACGAGGCGGCTGACATTCCTCCGTGGGAGCCGCCATCTCTTGACCCCGTGATGGCAATCAGCTCTGTGATTGGCTGCCTAACCCCTCTTGAACTAGGAAGTGCTCAGGCGGAAGTAGCCGTACATTTATTTACAAGCGGTACTGCATTTGTGCGTTATATTAATAGAAATACGGAAGTATAAATATAGTATATAAGATAAAAATATATATTAAATATATATTCTATAGATATATAACTGTAGGTAGGCGCAGAGAGCAGGTCTCGCGGTAGTGCATGGCTGCCGTTCCCGGTGCTCGGGCCGCGGGCCCGCTCCCGCCCGGCTATGTGCCAGCGTCCCCGGCACCCGCCAGTGCCGGACGGCGGGTGGGCGAAGGTGGCCCACGCCCCCCCCCCCCAGGTTCTTCCTGCAGGGAGGGTGCCCCCACCGCAGTTCTGAAGCGCTCCCTGAAACTGCGTGTGGGGCCCCAGGGCTGTGGGTGGGCTACAGTCCCCCCCCCACCCAGTGACAACACATCACCCACACAGCTGGAAAACAGAAATTCCGTTTTTCAGCCCCCAAAATGGAGACACGGGGCTGCATTTTTGTGGCTCAAAACCAGAGCAGGAGTTCTGCATTTCTGAAGCTCAAAAACCGATTAAGTCAAGTCCTGTGTTTTCAGAGCCTGAAAACAGAGATTGCCTTTTATTTTTCAGGGTGGAAAACTTAAGTCCTGTGTTTCTGGGGCTCAAAAACAGGGCAAGTGCTGTATTTCTGAAGCTTAGAAAAAGATGTAAGTAATGCATTTTGAGGACTTGTAAACAGGTTTAGTTGGCAGTTTTCAGTCCCCAAAACAGGCTCGGGGGGACTTTGGGCAGGTGGGAGGGGAATGGGAGGGCTTTGGGAGGCAAGGTGGGCAGGGTGCATGGATCCCAGCAGTCACATTGGTCCCTGAAGTTAGGGAGGCTGGTATGTCTCCCTCAACCTTTAAGGTGAAAGACACTTCTTTTCCCCAACTCTAGTCAATGTTTGTACAACCACTGGAATGGTTATTAAATAAACAATATTTAGACAATGTACAATTATGACAGTTAATATTCAGGATATGACAATGATTGATTTACAACTTTGCCAGAAGCCCACACTGCTTTAATTAGCTTTTAACAAGAAGAAGCAGTTACAGAGCTGTAATTAGGTGGAGCTTTAATTAGCTGGCAACAAGCAGAAGCTTCTACAATACAGAGTTGGAAGCAGCAGGAGCAACTCTTCTCCAGCCTGGGCAGTAGCTGGAGCTAAACTAACTCATCAGGGCTTCAAATAACCTGAGCTGGAACATCGACTGTCTGGAGCTGAAGTTATTTCAAGCACAAGTGTCCATCAGTCAGAGCGGTAACAAGCAGGAGCACCTTGTGTCTGGAGTGTCCAGGAGCAAAAGCTGGAATTACCTGAAACTCAGAGAAGCCCAAACATCCATCTGCTGGAGCTGCAGTATAGCTGTAGTGTCTATTAGGCAGAGGCAGAGCATCTCGTACCCCAACTGTGCAGTAGCCAGAGCTGCAGTTTGGAGCAGGAGCTGAAATAACTTGGAGCTTCAAATACCTGGAGCATCTCTCATCCAGAGCATCAGTAGCTGCAGTGTCTATCTAGGCACAAGAGTCAAAGTTCTCCCCAGAAGGTCAGGTGAGAAAGAGCATCTTGCTCAAACTCCTCCACTAAGTGAGGTGGATTTCAGCACAGCACAAAACAACAGAGAGCAGCACTAGGGCCACCACTGGGTCAGACCCCAACAGCTCTTGGTCCCTCTTCCCTGAACCCCCTTCACAGCTCCCAGCCCCCGAGGCACAAACTGCCTGGGAGGGGCTTTGTTTGGGGGGCTGTGGGAGCTCCCTACACAGCCCTTGTGAGCCTGGACTCGCAAACCGCAATGACAGTGAGCACAGAAACCACGACAACAGCAAGCTGAGCTCCCAGCCATGGCTGCTCTGTCAAGGGGTGTCCTACACCCACTTAATGTGTCTACACAAAGAAGGTTTGAAAGTAACACGGTACCTGCCCAAGATGAGCTACTCTGCTCAAGCTGCTCTGCAGAGATCTCCCGCACAGATGGACCCTTGACAGGGGTGCCTGGCTGTCTCCTGACTCTGTGATGTGGATCATTTTGACCCAGCGCTGAGGGATCTGGTGGAGTTGAGAACGGTCAGTGTGAGGTTAATGGTTGGACTGGATGATCTTCAAGGTTTTTTCCAACCGAGATGATTCTGTGAAGGCTTTTCCATCGTCCCTGCTCCTGGCAACAGTTTGGCGAGTGTCATGCCGGTAACACCTCAGATAATACATACAGGTGTGCCTATAGGTGAGTGATCATAAGTATGTACTTGCTTTACTCGTCGTGATTTGTAGTAACTTGTGATAAATTCACGTAAACAAAGCCTCTGCATCCTTGTGTACTACAGCATCCTACAAACCTGCTGTTGCAGCCTTCACACAGCTGAGGGTCATGTCACACTCACAGGTTGTGGCAGTGACACCTGCCCAGCCAAATGAGCCTGGTGTGGGGCTCCCACAGGGACAGGGACACAGGCCCTGAGCTGGCATCACTCAGCTCAGCTTGGCCCAGCCGTGCCCCCCCCGCAGCCCCTGCGTGGAGGAGGGGATCCCCAGCAGGGCCAGCCCTGTGCCCAGAAACCACCCCCAAAAAAAAGGGGAAACCTGCCCAGGGCAGCTCCCTGTGCCGTTCAGCACTGTCCAGCCCAGGGGGAGGCACACGCGGACCCCCCCACTGCAACACCCCGTGTGCTGCCGCCCTGTGCAGCCCCCAGCAACACCCCAACCAGGCGAGCAGCAACAACCACCAACCGCAGTGGGGTTTTCCTCAGCAACAGCCAGACGCAGCCCCGGTCACCCAATCCCACTGGGCTCTGCTGTGGGTGCAGCACCTCTTCTGCAGTGTGACCCCAAGATCCCTGGGCCCCTACCAGAAGCAAGAGCCGCCCCCCAGCTCAGCCCTGATGGCACGGTCAGCTGCAGAGCTGTTTGGTTGCTGCTTTGGTTGCTCACCAGACATCACCTGCAGCTCCTCTGTCCCCCGCCATTCCTCAGACGAGGTGGGCGCTGGTGCCCCTCGCCCAGGCTTGGGGCTGGCTGCTCCTGGCTCCTCACTGCACAGACCCAGCACTGCCTGCTCCCGTATCCCTGTGGGGGTCAGAGCTTTGGTCCCCATCCCCACAGCCTGGCCCCTGCATGCGTTGGGGGAGAAACGGCCCTGGAGGGGAGACCCCATGATCAGGGATGGGCAAAGCCACAGGGTCCTGACAGCCTCTGTCAGGATGGGCCAAGGGGTAGAAGGGCCCCAAGCAGGAATGACTGTCGGGGGACCCCATCAACCGTCACAGCAGGAGGGATGGGAATGAGTCTCTTGACCCAAGGAACAAGTGACAGGACAAGAGGGAATGGCCTCAAGCTGCGCCAGGGCAGGGTTAGACTGGCTCTTAGGAAGTATTTCTTTGCAGAAGGGGTTGTTGGGCGTTGGAATGGGCTGCCCAGGGCAGGGGGGGAGTCCCCATCCCTGGAGGGGTTGAAGAGTCGGGCTGACCCAGCGCTGAGGGATCTGGTGGAGTTGAGAACGGTCAGTGTGAGGTTCATGGTTAGACTGGAGGATCTTCAAGGTCTTTTCCAACCGAGAGGATTCTGTGATTCTGTGAAGATGGGGGCAGGAGGAGCCCCATGCTGGGCTCACCTGTCATTGGAAGGGGGGACCCCAGCAGTCACGGTTGGGTGGCCTTGAAGACCTTGACCCTGGGCGCTCTCGGCTCATCCCAGAGCAGCAGGGCTGTCACTGAACTGGCCACCCCAAATCAGGCAGCTGCCTGTGCTGCGGGGGGAGGCTCAGTCCCAGCCCCCCTGCCCCTGCTCCATGCCTGTCAGCCTGCAGGCAATGGGGATTTGGGCCCAGCCACCAGGAGTGAGCAGAGGTGACCCCCACATGCCTGTGGGCCATGCACGGACCAGCACAGTGATGTCTGTCCCCGCAGCACACGCAACTTGTTGGCTCCCAGCTCAGGCTGTCACCGTGCCACCACCATCTACTGTTGCTACATGTTTTGAATGTGCAAACACACATGTGTGCACTGTCAGTGAGGGCACAGCCTCACCCCTTCACACCAAGGATGTGACAGTGCTGTGGCCACTGCAGAAAAATGTAATAGGAGTTGCAGTGGGAAAAACAGGGGGGTGGGAAAGGTATTTTGGAATAAAACCCACTCCTCTTCTGAAGGTTCCAGGACAGAAGCATAGATGTGCCAGAGCCTGAGGGCCCCATGCAGGCCCAGCCTACCACCCTCTCTGGGCCAAAAGCACCTTTTTCTGTTAAAAGCAACAAAGCTTAAACCAATCTGAGCCAGTGCTCAGCAGCTGCAGAGTGATCCCAGCCCTAAAGTTACCTCTTCCTTGTTCTTTGACATGCAATAATGGATAAACCCTCTCACCCCCAAGCCCCAGCAAGGCACAGGTTGTCTGAGCTCTTCCACCGTGGTGTATTGTTACCAAAACCCGGTCAATGAAGAACTCCCTAACACTCAGTTTATTCAGTGCCAGTGCACGGGGGATCGTTCCTCCTAACATGTACACTGAGAGACAAAGGCACATTCATTATAGACATTAAAATAAATAAATATTCATGTAATTTCTGAGAAGTACCTGCCTCTTTCTAGGAAATATGCATATGTTAATACATGGTGCAAGCATACTAAAATTGGGGAAGGGTCTCTGGTGGTTGTTTTGAGGCAAAGACCTTAACTCAGTTTCCCCATATATCACAGAACCATCCAGGTTGGAAAAGACCTTGAAGATCCTCCAGTCCAACCATGAACCTCACACTGACCGTTCTCAACTCCACCAGATCCCTCAGTGCTCGGTCAACCTGACTCTTCAACCCCTCCAGGGATGGGGACTCCCCCCCTGCCCTGGGCAGCCCATTCCAACGCCCAACAACCCCTTCTGCAAAGAAATACTTCCTAAGAGCCAGTCTAACCCTGCCCTGGCGCAGCTTGAGGCCATTCCCTCTTGTCCTGGCACTTGTTCCTTGGGTCAAGAGACTCATCCCCCCTCTCTGCACCCTCCTTTCAGGGAGTTGTAGAGGGCGATGAGGTCTCCCCTCAGCCTCCTCTTCTCCAGACTAACCCCCCCCAGTTCCCTCAGCCGCTCCCCATCAGACCTGTGCTCCAGACCCTGCACCAGCTTCGTTGCCCTTCTCTGGACACGCTCGAGTCATTCAATGGCCTTTTTGGAGTGAGGGGCCCAAAACTGAACCCAGTAATTGAGGTGTGGCCCCACCAGTGCTGAGTACAGGGGTAAGGTATGGTAACTCCCAGTTTAGATTGCTCTTTGGCGTGCAGCCTCACTTATCTTGTTTATACAGAGAGGACCTGTTATGGTTTGGTTTGGTCCTTGAAACACAGACTGACTTGTCTGTTTGGCATGCAGACTCCCTTACCTTGTCCTTACAAAGTTTATACAATTATACAAAGAGGCTTGTTGTTTGTATACTAAATTGTTTAAGTTTTTGGTATCAGTATAACACCCAACATCCACACCCTCAGCTGTGGGGGTCTCACCCCACAGAGAAGCAGTTCCCACAGGACAGGTTTGTGCTGAGTGGGACTGCGATCCCCACCATCACCATCACGCTCCCGCTGCCACCTTCTGTGTCTTGGTGCTGGGGACTGTCCAGGCAGAAACGGGGATGGGTTTAGTGCTCTCAGGCACAGGGCAATGCTGTCACCAGCTCTGCATGCTGACAGTGTCCACCGAGAAGCTGAGCTGTCAGCAGCAGGCTTGGCTTTTGTTTTATTTTATCTTCTCACTGAACTTTGTGGTCTGGTCTCATCCCAGTGTGGTATGCAAGAGAAAGTTCTTTATCTGATAACCTCAGCATTGCTCTGACCACACAGCGTACAAAAGAACAACGCTGTCCTCTGGTGCTGCAGGACACACAAAAATAAATAACAACACGCAGGCAGGAAGACAAACTCTGCTGTTTATTGCTGGAGGGAATCAACCACAATCAAGGCAAACCCCCTTACGGTGCATTTCCCACCAGCCAGGGCAGCGGCGGCTCCTGCCCGCAGCAGCTTTGCAGGGCACAGCAAGGCGGCGGCATCTGCAACGGGACAGGAGAGGAGGGTCAGGGAGCAGGGCCGTGCCTTGCCGCACCATCTGCGTGCGTGTGTGTGTCCCAGTCCTGTCTCGTGGCTGGACCCAGGTGGTGGGCCCTGAGCAGATCCCCTGTCCTGCAAGAGGTTCCCAGCGACATTTTGCTGCAGGACAGGTCACCCTTTCACCTGGCCATTGCTGTTTCGGCACCGCAGCAACCCTGTGTCTTTAGTCAGGCACTGGGGGAAAGGGAGACTCTGGGAACCCACTCAGCTCTGTGCGGCAGTGATTTATAAACCAGCATGCCCAGTTTACCAGAATATGCCCAGCTCCTTCCTCCGCTTGATGTCTCTCTTCAGCTGGCAGAGCGCACACATGGGGCAGCACGCAGCGGAGATGAAGTCACCCAGAATGGAGCCCTGCCAAGCACAGGACGTTGTATGAATAACCCCTTCCCACGTCAGCTTTTTAAGTCTTCCACTTCTTCACTGTCAACGCCCCTGGGCAGCTCACCCCTGGCCCCCCAGCACATTGCTGCTCATGCCCAGCAAGGACTGGGATGAGGCGGTGTGCGGCTGGATTACCTCTGCCTCACAGCAGGGACGCAGATGTGTCCCTGGCAACTCCCCGGTGTTGTTCTTCCTCTTGGGCACCCCTTTCTCCTTCCCTGACCCACACCCCAGCACCCAGCGGAGCGGGCCCCGGCATTGGTCACTGACCGGAATGTTGTATCTGGTGCGGTAAAGCGTCCTCATGGCCACGCTGGGGCCGCACAGGCAGAACTCGTCCATGGCCCCGGCCACTTGGCACCCCAGGCAGCTGAAGCAGAAGGCTCCGCAAATACCTGTGGGACACCGAGACACATGCTTGGCTGAGGGGTGCAAAGAAAGAAGAAAGTGGGGAACGCTGGCTGGGGATGCGGAGCCATGGCTCTTGACCTCATATGAGAGCTGCTCCACCACTGGTGCCCACAAAAGTGGGGTTTGCAGCAGGAGCGATGAAGCAGAAGGAGCGGGGAAAACAGCAGAAACACAGCGTGAGCCAGCACCAGGAACAAGTGGTACGTATGTACTCACACACGCCGAAGTCGGAGAAGCAGTCCAGCAGCCCTGACTGCCACTCGCCTGCCCGCGGGGCAGCCGAAAACTGGGGCTGGACTGTGATCACGTGGTGAGAGGCCATTGCCAACACAGGGTCGGGTCCCTCCAGGCAGTTTGTGGTCTGGAAGGAAAAGCCATCAGAGAAAGATGCTGCAGGTGTTTCCGAAGTGGGTGTCTCGTTCAGGCTGCTGCATTCGACGACGGAGAGGGCAGCACAGGTCCCTGAGAGTTCCCCACTGCCAGGACACCGCCATCCCACCACAAAGTGGGGGGCACAGCTCGGCCAGGAGCTGCCACTGTCCTTCACAGCAAAGCCCTCCCCAAACCCAGCACCCCACCAAAGACAGCAGCACCTCATCCCCCTGCCTATGCAAGTAAAATGCCTCTGTAAAAACAGAGGTCCTTCTGCTTCAGAGCCTCAGGGCTTCAACACTTCAATCCTGTCTTTTTACCCCCAGGTCATCTTTCAACATTATCTGCTTAAAATGGTAATTTTTTTAAGTTTGCAGTGTCCCAAAGCTACTACAGCTCAGTCCTAGCTTTCTCAACTCTCAGTAGTCACCTTAATCTTTGCTTTGCTCCCTGAGCATCCCAGCCTGTTTGCCTCCCCCTCTCCCTCTCCATTCCTCCTTCACCTGCTTTCTCAGCACGCTTCAAGGCAGTGGGTTTTCTTTGGCCCTTTCCATCACCCTAAGCCCAGTCACCAGTTCTCATCTCCCCTCCACTTGCCTGTCTGTGCCAGTGCCTAATCCTCATTCTCCTCTTCCTCTGTTCCCTGGGGCCACCATAGCTCCTGGCGCCCTGCTCCTGCCCATCCTTCCCCAGCCAGGGGCTGCAGCCTCTGAGAGCAGCAGAGTTCCCACTCCACAGCACCAAATCCCCAAACCTACCTGACCCATGTAACAATTCCACCTCCACCTCATCTCCACCCGTGGCCCCTTCCCTCCCCACTGCCCCCTGCAAGGCGTGGCACCACCCTCTGCCATTCTCACTTCAGCTTTGAAGCTTTAATTAATAAAAAAAAATAAAATAGAGGATGCTCCCATAAGAAGTCCCATACAGACACACTCCCTGTCCTGTGCCCAAGCTCGGTGATGCTCTCTTAACCAGCATGGAGATGAGATGCAAAGGCTCCCATGCTCTAACAGCTACGAGGGCTCCCTCCCACTCCCAGCCCACTGCACACATCCTCAGCAAAGAAATGATGAGCAGGAAAGCTGACTGAATTTCAGGCACCATCATGGTGGGCTGCTGCTCCTTTGCTTGGGAAGGGTCCCAGGGCAGTTCCCCAGGAAGGTCCTCTCCAGCCCCCGCATCCCTGCACAGCCCACGGACATTTCCGCGATGGGTGTTATGGGTGTCTAACAGAGCACCTTCAAACACTTCGTGTCCTGCCTGCCCCTGCCCGGCTTTGTCACATTTGTTCTGCCTGGGTGATGGCTGGGGGTGCCCGCTGAGCAGCCCTCTCCTCCCCGCCCTGGAGCTCCCAGCCCTTGCGTGACAAGGGGGCACCTGAGTTTTAGGACACTGGGAGGAGCAAAAAGAAAAACAGGGGAAGCATTTATGTTTTGAAGCATGGGATCAATCTCTGTAATTTCTGTTAAAACAGAAATTATAAAGTGACTGAGATTGTTTTCACATCAGAATTACACATATGCACAGAACTTAACAAGAATACGGTGGAATAAATATACTATGCCCAGCACCAGATGATGCCATCAAGCACATTACCCACTTCCAACACCACAGAGATACAGGCTGTGGCATTGCATTTGTATTGACTGTTGTCAACAGGTGGCAAAGGGGTCGATGGCTTTGCCAGCAGCTCGTGCGGCTCCCATTTACAGACTGGCCTGGACACAACTCTGCTGTCAGACACAGCCTGTTGCTGTATGGCTGGCGCTTGCCCCCTGGCAGTACATGGAGAAGCAAAGGGATGTTGAATTACATCGTAGGAGGGAAGAAAGCTTGTAAGAATTCTCCGCATGATTTGTTCATGACTTTTTGCAACTTTCTGCCAGCACAGGGCGTGGCTGGGCTGACCCTGTCTGAGACACCAGTATCTGCTCCCATTAGGTGACAAGTGGCCTTGAAGGATGAACTGAGAGCTGGTGGGATTGCTTCAGTCACTGGCCCCCACCAGGAGTTAAAAACCAAGGGTATTTTCCTGCTGCTACTGAACAGGGCTGTTGAGCAGTAAAAATGATGCTGTGCCCTCTCTGGGGCAAGTCATCTGGCTGTTGGCAGGGACCCTTGGGGTGAGCGCAGGCAACCCCACCACCCATGGGTGCAGCAGGGGCCATATGGTGCCTATTGTTCCTCGCCAGACACCCCCTGCCCCTGCCCTGGCTGGCTGTCCCTTCTTGTTCACACAAGAGGTCCCAGGTAATTCCTGCCACCTCTGCAGCCAAAGTGACACCTCATGGCATGCCAAAACAACGGCCCCGGACTTGTCACGGAACGATTTATGACAAAGCAGGGGCCAGGAGGGGCAGGGGAGGGGACAGACCACGGCCGGGCCATGCAGTGGGGATGCCAGGCAGGGACAGCATGGGGGTCCCATGCAGGGACAGGGATTCCCAGCAGCAGGCAGGACAGCAGGGAACACAGGCAGAAGCGTGCACAGGAGCAACAGCAGCAGTTTTAGGGGCAAAGGAGGTGCTTCCCCCACCGCCAGATAACCAGATTAATAGCACCACATCATGAAAATGCAGCCGGGTGGTGCCCATCGCCACACAGAAACTGTGCCCTTTGCAGGCAGGGCTGACCATGGACTTTCCCTGCCCCTCCCCAGGTACGAGCACACCATGTCCCTGCGTGGATGAAAGCTGCAATGCCGAGCAGGCAGCGGCCCAGAGAAGCTTCTGCCGCACGTTCATCTTCTAAGAGGTGGCCCAGGCCCAGCACATGCAACACATCACCCTGAATGCCCCCAAATCTAGAGCTCCATGGCACCACCAGCGGTGTTGGAATAGCTGACAGGAACAAAATGGGTCCTGAGGTGCACACAGCCACATTTCACCAATAACCAAGGTCATAAAGCAGCATTTTATTACGTATAGGCACACATGTGTGTGCACAAACAAACTATACAACGCAAAAGCTGCCGTCCTTTAACGCCACTGCCCATGCTGTTGAGATGCCTGTCAGCAGCACCCAGCACATTCTGGTTCAGCTCTGAAGTAGTTTTTCCAGGTAGAAAACCTCACCTCTGTTTCTACCCCTTCCCCAGCAACACCGCTTCCATAGAGCAGTTTCCGTAGTTTTATACCACAGCTCTTGCCCGAACAAAGCCAAGCCATACGTACCCGTCGAGCTGCCCTTGTCCCTGGAGACGTGTGTCCTTTTTCCTGGTTCCTTTATATGCTCTGGGTGCTCCCTAGCAAACGACCTCTGCTCCCTCTGGCTAACAGACCAGGCGTCGGCTTAGGTGCTGCTTTGTAGAATTGCAGCTTTCGTTGCTGCAAGCTCGCTGCCGCTTCTAGCAAGCTCCTGCTGCCAACCCCTCACCTTTCCCCACCGCAGCATCCTGCAGGCCTGGAGCCCCTGTGGGACACACCGCTTTTGGTAGCAATTTTCAGAGAAGGGCAGTTTGCATTCGGGCTCCTGCGCTGCCTTAAGCTGTATGCCCCTGGAGGTGCAGCGCCTTTCCTTCGTTAAGCCTGAGCATAGAATCACAGAACCATCTCGGTTGGAAAAGCCCTTGAATATCCTCCAGTCCAACCATGAACCTCACACTGACCGTTCTCAACTCCACCAGATCCCTCAGCGCTGGGTCAAACCGACTCTTCAACCCCTCCAGGTATGGGGACTCCCCCCCTGCCCTGGGCAGCAAGAACTGACTGTAACTTCACTGGGTGACACAGGCGCGTGGTATTTCTCCTCTCCCCTTCTCCACATTCTCGGCCTTTACCTCTCTTCGGTTAAAAATGTGGTTTTCTGTATTTCCAGGGATCATCCGGGCCATCTGAGGTTTAGGCAGGTGGTAGCGCTGCAACGCAGACCCACCTTCCAGCACTGACAGAGCCTCTACCTGCCCTGTACAAGGTTTGTGGTGAAGGTGAAGGCAAAGACAGGGGGAAAAAATATCATATTTCCCTTAGAGAGTGAAGCTAGGGGAGATCTGTAGGGATCTAAAATCATTCAGCATCCCTGCGAGAGTGATAGAGGGAGGGCAGGTGTAACCTCTGCCTTTTGGAGGGAGAGCGTGTGGCTCAGAGGCAGGCTTGCTCTGCCCGGCCATGGCCAGGAGATGGCAGGGCTGGCCCACGGAGGGGACTTGGCCAACCCACGACCCAACCAAATTTTTACCCGGAGGAGGGTGGGAATTCATGCTCAGGTTCCAATAGGGGAGAGTGTCTCTGAAACACAGGAGGTGGACTAGTGCCAGGCAGCCAAAAATCCCCGTGGCTCTACATTCAGAAAGGTGAGACTGGCCAGCAGCCCTGGGTGGCCACCTGGGCCACCACAGCAGGGTCAACTTGGCACTTGGTGGCCTGCAGCCATCACCCACCTGCTGGAAGCCCCAGCTCTGCCCTAGAGCACAGAATCACAGAATCATCTAGGTTGGAAAAGACCTTGAAGATCCTCCAGTCCAACCATGAACCTCACACTGACCGTTCTCAACTCCACCAGATCCCTCAGCGCTGGGTCAACCCGACTCTTCAACCCCTCCAGGGATGGGGACTCCCCCCCTGCCCTGGGCAGCCCATTCCAACGCCCAACAACCCCTTCTGCAAAGAAATACTTCCTAAGAGCCAGTCTAACCCTGCCCTGGCGCAGCTTGAGGCCATTCCCTCTTGTCCTGGCACTTGTTCCTTGGGTCAAGAGACTCATCCCCCCTCTCTGCACCCTCCTTTCAGGGAGTTGTAGAGGGCGATGAGGTCTCCCCTCAGCCTCCTCTTCTCCAGACTAACCCCCCCCAGTTCCCTCAGCCGCTCCCCATCAGACCTGTGCTCCAGACCCTGCACCAGCTTCGTTGCCCTTCTCTGGACA
This sequence comes from Strix aluco, assembly GCF_031877795.1. Lineage (NCBI taxonomy): Eukaryota > Metazoa > Chordata > Aves > Strigiformes > Strigidae > Strix > Strix aluco. The sequence goes on from NC_133934.1 coordinate 81,782,228, forward strand.
CGCTCGAGTCATTCAATGGCCTTTTTGGAGTGAGGGGCCCAAAACTGAACCCAGTAATTGAGGTGTGGCCTCACCAGTGCCGAGTACAGGGGTAAGATCACTTCCTTGTCCCAAGCAGAAGTCGCTTTTCCAAATTTTACAACTTGGATGAGCGACACTTACTCCTATGTAAGCACCCACTAAACATCCTTTCTAAGTGAGCAAATAACAAAATACTAGTGAAAATTTTCCTCTGTAGTGGGCACAGGGAAATCTCAGCTGCACCAGGGGCTGCTGACACGGACGGAGTGGGAGAAGGATGGGTGCTCTCAGGCAGTGCAAGAGTGACACACACACACGCAGGAAGGCAAATTCTGCTGTTTATTCATGGTATTACTCAGGGAAGGGGGAACAAACCATTATCAAGGCAACCCCTGCAGTACGTTCCCCACCAGCCAGGGCAGTGGCCACTCCTGCCCGCAGCAGCTCCGCGGGGCACAGTGAGGACGGCAGCATCTGCAACGGGATGGGAGGGTCAGGGAGCAGGGCCGTGCCTCACCGCACCGTCTGTGTCCCCCCAGTCCTGCATGATGTTCCCAGCAACATTTTGCTGTGGGACAGGTCATTCTTGTCACCTGTCCACGGCCATTTTCCCACTGCAGCCACCCTGTGTCTTACGTCAGGTGTTGGCAGGAGAGACTCCGTGAAGCTGCTTGGCTGCGTGCAGCAGCAGCTTTATAAACCAGCGCCAGCACGCCCAGCTTACCAGAATATGCCCAGCTCCTTCCTCCGCTTGATGTCTCTCTTCATCTGGCAAACGGAGCATGTGAGGCACCACATGGTGGTACAGAAGTCAGAGCAAATGGACCCCTGTTAGGAAGAAATTGGTTAGGGATGTAGGCTATCCAAAAGCCATGTTTTGGCCAAGAAAAGGTTAATCACATTTCACTTAGTGTGCAGATAGCGACTTAACTTCCAGCTTCTGCAGTTAAGACTGGGGGGAAAAAACACACAGAGAAAGAGATAGTATGGGCAAACTGGACTTGGGCCACTATGGTTTGCACTGGGGACAGTACAAACCCCCAGTGGGAAGAAACAATTTCACATACATACACCTTCCTCCTGCTTCTGACTACAGATGTTTATCTGTGCAACTGACAATCTGGTCTTTAGTCTGACCGCAATTATCTCAAATCCTTCCCATTTTTCAAAGATTGGGGGTGGCATGGGGAAGCAGCAGCTGAGGTTCTGCAAGCCGCTGTGGTCGGCGGCAGCTGAATGCAGGACACGTGCTGCCAGTAAAGGATGCTGGGAGGGAGCTGTAACCAATTAACGTATGTTGTTGGACACCAGCGCAAGGATCGGTGTGGCTGAGGGCATCCCAACCCCTGTCCTGTGCTCCTGGCATCATGCAGGATACGAAAGTGAAAAAAAAAGGGCGAGTGGGGAGTGCTGCTGCCCCATGCTCATCCCTGATATGCAGAGAGAGGGGCCTTGGGGCAACCTTGTCTTTCAGCTTCGCAGCATGGTGAGGGGGCAGGTTAACCACTGACCGGGATGTTGTATCTGGTGCGGTAGAGCGTCCTCATGGCCACGCTGGTCCCGCACAGGCAGCACTCATTCATGTCCCCGGCCACTTGGCAGGCGAGGCAGGGGAAGCAGAACATCCCACAGCAGCCTGGCAGGGGAGAAACACGGCGGCAGGTGAGGCTCTGCCTGCCCGCCCAGCACCACTGGCATCGGGGCAGGAACGGGGGAGGACCAAGCTACATGTCTATAGCTATCACACCACCAACCCAAGTGGCAGGGGTGAGAAAAATGTCCCACGAGGGTGTGGGATGCTGCTGACGGCTGAGGGCTGGGGCTGCAGGAGGCACTCACAGACACCACAGTCGCTGCAGCAGTCCATCAGCCCCGTCTGCCACATGTTCCTCGAGGCAGCGGCCATGCCATGCTGCGGCTGGACTGTCACGACGGTTGTGACGGCCATTTCTGGTTGCTTTTCTGAAAGAGACGAGGGGAACGGGACGGTTAGGGAAAAAACTGCGGTCAGTCTGATCCCCCAACTGAGCTGGTTGCCATTGCTCTTCAGCAGCAGTCTTTCACCCAGCTCCCTTGATGCCACTGGAGGTGACAAAGCATAACCATATCTTACCTGCATTTGTGTCTTTCCAAGGTTTTTGCATTTTCTGCCATTTTATCCAGCCTTCAAAATAGCATCAGACCACTGACATTCCCCACTCCACCCCAGAAAGCCTTCTCTGGTGCTTAGACACAGCTCACCAATTTCCCTCATGCCAAGGAGGGCTGGGCAGTGAACCTAGGCTAAAGCCAGTGACTTGGGCATTTTCGTTGTTGAACTTGGCATATTTTACACAAGGTCGTTTTGGCACAGGTACAAAGCATGTGGGAAGCAGCTATGCTCTCGCATTTCTTTGTAACGAAGCCAGGCTCCACGCAAGAGAGATACCATAGAAAACTAGTATCTCCAGTTTCTTGTCAGAGAGAGCCAGAAAGGCAGAAACTCAATGCTGTGTCCAAAGTCCAAACCCGAGTCCTTGCCTTCCTATTCTCCCAGCAACAGGAAGAATAATTTTGTGTATTTGTCTAGGGAAAATTTTTGTGTAAAAGACAGCACCAAAACAGTTAAAAGAGCAAGTAAATCTTGAAAACTAGTAAGCCTCAGGTCTAATAAAACCAAAAGTCTCTGTTTCCTATTCTCCCAGCAATAGGAAGAGTAATTTTGTGTATTTGTCTAGGGAGAATTTTTGTGTAAAAGACAGCACCAAAACACTCTCAGATAACAATTAAAAGCAAGTTTTGCCTCAAGGCCAGGTTCTTGTAGCTGGCCAGGTTCTTCCAGTTAGGCACAAATAAAGGGGAAGAAGACAAAAAAAAAAAAAAAAAAAAAAAAGATAAACTGCTTGCTCACATTCATTGAGACTTTTTGCTACAAATTGGGTTGTTTTTTCTTTTTTCTTTTTAGAAATAGCAGCGTGGCAACGGCAGAGCCATGCTGCTGAGTGGGGAGGCTGCTTCCCACCCAGTTTCTGAGATCAGAAGAGAAACTGAAACGAACTGGGCCATGCTCGGCGCGGGGAAGGGGGGGGCATCCTCCCTCTCCACCCTTTGGAACAACGATGGCTTCTCCAGAATTCCCACTCCTGGCAGCACTGGGCAGCCTGCAAGCCCGGCAGTGTCAGGGAAGTGTCCAGAGGGAACCTGTGAGCCAGCATTGCCTCCGAGTGCGTCCCTCTACTGACCCACAGCAGATTTACCGCTGATTGGTAAATCTCACTACTTTCTCCACTTTTACAAATGCACAGCATTCTGCGTACGAGTCTTAATCACATATTATTCTCTTAGCTGCAAACATTCATGAAGAGACTGCAACATTAAGATGCTCTTGTCACCAAGAGCACACCCCATTGAAAAGGACAGCAAATGCTCAGAGAGACCAGGCAGCAACATGGAAAAGCAACTACATCCAAGCTTCTGGCAGGACAGCAGCTACATCCAGCACATCCTCAGAGCCTACCAGAAAACACGTGCAACTAAGCAGCCTTGCTAAGAGGAATTTGGGCTTGAGCACCCAGGCAGACAAAAGAGAGCCCGATTTCAACAGAGAGCAAAGTACCAGCCAGATTCCTTTAACGCAGTGATACAATTCTGGTAGCAGAAGAAAACAGCAAAGAAATAACCTCTCTATAATCCAGCTTTTGTGCAAAGCTTTTTAAAAGTCCCCGTCCCCCCCCCCCCCCCCCCCCCCCCCAAGTAGGATTTGCCATATATTTTGCTTTCAGTTATCTGCTGAGCAGGAAAAATAAAAAAACCCTCTACTTTTGCACTATTATCCCACCTTCCCAGGCTAACAAGGTTTTACTATTTCCATGATTTAAGAGAACCGACCTTCTGGTGAGCAGCCTCTGTCAGCGCAGCCTTCCTTGGCAGCTGGGACCCTGCACAGCGTGGCTCTGGGGAAGATGAAACTAAACTTTGGAGGCTCTTACTGGCATAATTGTGGGAGGTAACTGGAGGGGGAAGTCAGGAGCTGTGCGTTCTCACTATGACTACGGGATTAACACACATGCAGAGCACAACTTCCCCCCCCCCCCCCCCGAATGAAATCATAGACTGCTATTTATCTTTTTAAAAAATGGTTGCATGCATATTGTCTTATTCACTTAACTCTGAGTGCATGTGTTTGTTGTTTGGGGGAGAAGAGCTTTGAATAATGTGCATCCTTTGGGATAGACATTTTTGCAACATTTTTCCCCCAGAGAAAAAGCATACTTCTTGGATTTCAGACCAGACTAAATGAAGAGCACCTCAGGGTGCTTCACTCTGAGCTTTTCCCTCTCCTCAAGGAAAAATTGTCTCCGCCACCTGCAGCCACCTGCTCCTTCTTAGGGTTTTCATTTCGGAATTAGTAAATACACCCCATGTGGAGGCTTTCTATAAAAATTGGGCTGATTCCCCAAGTGCTTGTTATAAGCTATGTAGCCCAACTATTGTAAAATTAACCAAGTCCTTACCACACATGCATCCATTTATCTCTATGCAATACTACTATTACTATTTACTATTTCTTCACTAACATGCCACAAATATTCAACCGCTCATGCCCTGCGGGAGTCACTGACCATTTTGGACGCACTTCCTTGTTTCGTAAAGAAGCTGTGACACCAGGACGGCAGTTTTTGTTTCCCAACATGATAACACAAGAGCTTGCAGAGAGCACAGAATGGGTCTGAGCATCACAAGTTCAAAGCATCCCGTGTGAAGTGCTGATGGTGTGTTCCCCTTCTCTCTCTCACCGTTGACTGGGAAAGGAGAAGTTTGGGTTAAACTGCAACTCACCAGCTTTGTTGACAGGCCAGAATTTATGGTGCATTAAGTGGAGCCTTTTACCAATAGTGCTGCTGAGATAACAGTGATCCCTGCCCTGAAATGCTCCCCTTGGCTTCCAACAGCTCCAAAGTTTAACTGCAGCTGTCCCTGCTTTAGAATGGGGCTGCCTTGCTGACCCCTGCCTGGATTGTACACATATTTTTTATTCCAAAAACATTGTAAGAGGCTGTGGGAACTGAAGTTCGTGAAAAGCTGTAGTTCAGCTGATGCTTTCTAGAAGAGGAGATACCTGACCTCCCACCGGCTGGGTGGACTGGGTTCATGCAAAATGCCAGTTAGCCTGGGAGTCTGCTAGGGAGGGAGGGAAGTGGGAAGCTGAAAGGCACGGTCAGTATGGGAGATAACACATTAAAACAAAAGCCCATCAGCTACATTTTAAAGATTTTAACAGACTGTCCTCTATTCAGAGCTGGGGTGGCACTGACTGCCTGAGCAACCGGGCCCTGCAAGTGCTTTTCTGCCCCAGAAAAGCAGCCTGCTTCTACCTGCAATCTGGGTGCATCAAAGCCCTTTGTCACCCTGAGCAAACACCACCATAAACACCTACCTCAGCTAACGAGGTGCCCTTTACCCAGCATTTCAGTCAGGCACAAAACCCTGAAAAAATCTCAACCACTGAAATCAAAATGCAAACTCCTGAAACTCTCAGCAAGAGCATCACCCTCGCCCAGCGCCAGCCCAGAGCGCCCATTGCCTCCCATCGGAGGTGCTGTGGTTTCTGGTCAGAGCTCACCACGGGGCCTGGCTGGGACTCTGCCGGTGGCCACAGGCCCCTTCACAGGCAGCTTCTACGGGTCCATGAAGTGGCACTGCGGGAAGAGAGGCAGTTGGCTGCACAGCCTCAGCCACAGCACGACCACGAGAGCAGAACGCCTCAGTAGCAAGGAAAAAAGGAAACGTGCTAACAAACCCACACCTGTAATGCCTTTTTCCATGTGGTAAGAATAAGATATTATTTCCAATCAGACAGTGGAAAAAATCAGCAGAAATTAATATTGAAACGAAGAAATTATCTCAACAGTCAGAATCCAGTATAACTGTTAAGCAGGAATTCTTTATTAGCAGCGCTGGGTCGCCCTGGGGATTCTCCACCATACGGGCTCCCCCGAACTAGCAAGGGACATCAGTTTCCATACACAGAAATCATACATATTCGTTAGATTTCCGGGAAAGGTGTGTCTTATGATCATGAGTTCCTAGAATTCATTTACATAGTCCAAGCCTGCGCTGTACAATAAAGTCCAGGTTTCTTCTTCCTAAATCAGCAGAATCATCCTCCCTAGATTGTATCTCTGTGTCCTTTTGTTCAAGTTCCCCCTTATCTTAGTTTGCCCAAGTGCCCATTGAAGGCTGCCATCAGTGAGTTATATAGGAAGCTTTTATTGTCTAGACAGACAAAGAGGCCTGGGGAAGACAGTTGAGGAGTCACTGGGAAACAAACACAAGGAAAACTCTCATGCATCACAGTTTAGTCTTAATCAGAAATTCATTGGTTTGAGCCCTTTCGATATTCACCAATTTAATGTGTATTACAGTAAATGTAATTTCGATAAAGATTCGGGAGTGTAGATTAAAAAATACTCCCTGAACACATTTTTGCTTTCTCTGCAAAGAATAAAGTATAAATGATGCAGTCCACCGTTGTGTTTTACAGAGAAGTGGCAACCAGGAACTAGTTTATTCCATTTTACACCAATACCATCCATATGCAAACATTCTCACCTATTCTCTGTACCATTTGAAACAACTCCATCATGCAGCTTAAAACACTACCACAGATGAGCAAAGCCACCTTCCCCAGTATGCTGCCTTATGCTCCTCATTACACAAACCCTGGCATCTTGAGTGGTGAGAATTGGGTTCGTTTAGAGAGGGTCTGCTGTAAGCCCACGGGTGTGCAAGTCAGGGGGGGCTGCCTGGTGGAGAAGGGTGTCTGGGGGGCCTCTCTCCAACGCTCTGGTTTCACCAACCCTTGCAAGAGACAGACTGACAACCTCAGGGTTTAATGGGGTTTTGTTTCAGACATGGAAAAGGGCTTCTGCATCTGAAACTTCTTGGTTTTTTCCAGATGTCTCAGCTGGTTCAATGGAAGAGCACCTCTCCCCCAAACCTTGCCTCCTTCCCACAACTTGGAATCACGGAATCATCTAGGTTGGAAAAGACCTTGAAGATCATCCAGTCCAACCATGAACCTCACACTGACCGTTCTCAACTCCACCAGATCCCTCAGCGCTGGGTCAACCCGACTCTTCAACCCCTCCAGGGATGGGGACTCCCCCCCTGCCCTGGGCAGCCCATTCCAACGCCCAACAACCCCTTCTGCAAAGAAATACTTCCTAAGAGCCAGTCTAACCCTGCCCTGGCGCAGCTTGAGGCCATTCCCTCTTGTCCTATTGCTTGTTCCTTGGTTCAAGACACTCACCCCCTCCTCTCTGCACCCTCCTTTCAGGGAGTTGTAGAGGGTGATGAGGTCTCCCCTCAGCCTCCTCTTCTCTAGACTAAACCCCCCCCCAGTTCCGCTCTTCATAAGATGACTCAGGCAAAAGGAAAATCCCTGCAACTATAAAAGCCAGAAGAGAAAGGAGCTGAGCAAGTGCTAAGGGAAATTTTCACAGTCCTTAGAAATACAGCTAAGGGTCAGGTTCACATCTCATCAAAACCAAAGCAACTGCAGTTGGCCCAAGGCAAGACGTGTTGCCTGCCCACACCTGCGCGTCCCTTGTCCCTCCCATGCCAGGGACACCGCACACAGTGGAGTGGGTCCGCTCGCCTGGCTGATCAGACAGAAAACAGCACTGGGGTTATAGCTGGGGGGTGCATTGCCACCTGGGCAAGCTGCCCAAACCCCTCATGCAGTGGACACCCAAACATGAGGTGCAGCGCACAGCAGGGAGCTTACGGCTGGGGCCAAGGGCGTCACCTACTTTGTAGCAGCTCACAGCCACGACATGTCACCAAAGGAAAGTAGGAGGAGACGTGGTTTTGCATCCATTTTCAGTTGCACGCTAGCTTGGGCAAAGGTTTGTCACAAGATGCTTCATGCAGCCTGGCTGAGCTTCTGCTTCCTCCACTCTGTCGTCTGTCATTTCTCACCATCTCCTCAGCAGTGCCACTTCCTCCGGGTTACTCAGATTTACAGGACAACACCCTCTGGAAGTCAAACTTCATCTCAGGAGCTCAACAGGTAAAAAACAACTAAAGTAAAAATCATCAATCAAATCAACTCGCTTGTAACAGACTAGTCCAACTTGTTAATTTTGTAATCTGCTACTTCATTAATCCCCTAACTCACAAATTCACTGACTTGCACCTGCACACAAGCCAAAGAGCTACCAGAGGGTGTGAGTGCAGGTCCTCCTGTCCCCATCCCCGTCCCCACATGGTGGTGGCAAGTGGGAGAACCTCTGCAGTCTGGCTGCTCTTGGGCCAGCTCCAGGGGCTTTTTTGGGTAAGCTGACCTGCGTCTACCTTCCAGCTTGTACATGTGCTCTGTGCCATTTCTACGGCCTCCTGTGGTGGTGCAGACCCCCTGGGCCACACTGCGAAGTCAGGGCCAGCCAAGACTGTGCTATTGTCTTGGCTACAAATGCAGCGAGCTGGGACGATCTGGCACTTTCTTGGTCTTTATACAAGGGCAGCAAGTTGGGATGGTTAGGCACTCCCATACCGTCCCCAAAACTCCTGCTGCCTGACAGTGAGGTAGGACAATTAGGTGCTCCCTAACCGTACCAGGAACTCCTGCTGTCTGGGAAGGGTATCTCTAACTCCTGCAGCCCGGATCGTACCCCGCTCTGGAAGGTACCAGAATTACCTGACAAGAATTATGGCCAAAATGAAAAATTACTGTCCCAAAGTCTTGCAAACCTATAAACAGCGACCCTAAGTGACACCCTTTGAGCTCTCTGGGATCGCAGTGGGCTGTGACCCAGTATCTCCCTCTGAGCTGGGATGCCTCTCAGAGCAGATTTTGCAAGGATTTTGATGAATAGATTTTGTGAAGATTTCCAAGATCGTCCTCTGTTAGATGGCGACGAAGGAAAAAGGTTCAAAGATTGTCTGCTGACAAACGTTGACAAAGGAAAACAGTGAGTAATTCACTAAAATTAGATTTCACGAGCTTTCAAAGTCCATTTGGTACCAATAATTTACCATCATAAGTTAACATCTATATCCGTCTTGTATTTGTGTGTGTGTGCATTCAATTTAGGAAACATTATGGTCTTGATTATGACAAATTTTATTAAATCACCCCTATAATTAGCTGATGATTAAGTATTGTTATAAATCATTCAACCTAACCTTGTGGTTTACTGTAACAGTGTTAATAAATCTTAAATTGCTGCTACCTCAAAATTATGTAGGATCCATAATCAGTCATTCCCTGACAAATTAGCATAATAAGATATTTTCCTTACCTTTTACATTAATTCCATCAGACATAAACCGTTGAACAAGTCTGGGACTAAGACTGTATCTAGCTGCACCTAGACTCCTCTCTGAGAAGGCGTTTAGAAAGCAAGGGGGTCCAGTCTGAACCTTGTAACTCAACAGGAAGGTCTCTCTTACCTTTTTACATCTTCAGTCTCTGTATAAATCACATTGAATCAATTCTAACTTGATTTTCCTTTGTATGTTTCTTTCACGTAGCAATAGAGTGAACCTTGCCATCAAACTTTAAGACTCACTTTTATAAATCCACATTAAAAATCACTTTTGCTAACGCCTTTGGCAGTGATTCTTTTAAGTGGTCTAAAACACTCTTCCACCACACCTCCCAAGAGTTTTATCCCAACCTGCCAGCTGCTGCCACCATGCTGAAGGGTCTGATGGACCTTACCTTCTCCTGTCCCTTGTGTCCAGCATACACGATACCCTTGCTTTAACCAACAGCACTGCTCCCGGCGTACACGAGGAGCGGCACATTAGCCCAACACCCGAGCAGGAGCTGAGTGAACAGCCACACGTGATGCATCACGAAGTTAATCCAACATTAACCAAGCTATTGGCAGAATGACATCCAACACACTTCACAACAGAATTTGAGATGCGACAAGTACTTTTTAAATGTGTTGATGTTACTTAGCAGAGTAGTTGTACTGTTGATTAAAAAGGGCCTTTACTACTTAATAACAGAGATACTTTTTAAAATAGATGGGAGAAGGCAGTCTTGGGCTGGGAGAGATGACGTGCAAGCGGGGGAAGCTGTGTGGCTCCGCGCTTGCTGCGTGCACGTGACCACAAGCCCTCTGCAGAGAGGAGAACTTTGCTCACCTTCAGTTCAACAGCAGTCTTGTTTCTCCCCTCCATGTGCATGTGATGCCTCCTGCGTTACGAAGGGATTTCTTCTGTGTGACTTCATCCACCCGGCACGCAACGCGCTCATGCTGATAGCCTCTCATGGTAGCTCCCTATGTGTTTAACCTCCAGTTTTCTGAAGTACTTTCTGACTTACCTTGGTGTAAATAAATCAGCACTGAGCAGCTCAAACTCCTGAAGGCAACTTTCTGGTTCCCCCCCACTGCATTGCCACTGATTTCTTCAGCAAGGCCTGAAGACAGCAGCTACAACAGTCACCGTCTTTGCACCCGCCGTGAAGCAGATGGCTTCCTTGTATGGATGTCCCAAGATCTCAGAGGACACCTGACACCACAGCAGCTCATTACTTGTCTGAGAGACACAGGAAGGAGTGGGAGGATGCTCTCCCTATCCTACGAGAAAAATCAGGCAAGTGGTCCCCGCGTGGCGCTGTCAGCAGGCCAGCTGTGGAGAGCACCCTCGCCACATAAAGACCCAACAAGGGATGAACCTGCGGGTGTCAGAGCCCTGCTTGGCACTGAGCAACAGCGTCTTTATCACCTGTCACCTGGGAGAGGAGGTATGCCCTGCAACACCAGACCTTCACCCCTGCCAAGAGCAACCTCAGCCTCATCAGTTTCACAGACAACCTGCGCTTATCAGCCTTGGCTTTCTGCCCTGGGTCTCGCTCCCAAGCAGGAAGGAGACAGGAGACCTCCCAACCCCTCTGTCTGACAGACATGGTCAGTGCAACACCTTTTCCAGTGACCTGTCAAATCTTTCATTTATTGCATTACTGCAGCCACAGTGTAGTGTCATGCACGTGGAAGAACAGCAGGGAAAAAAAGCATCATGCCAACACTACGCAAATACATTCTGTAAGGTCCCTTCCAACCAATGCTTAAATAAAGCACAACAGTAATGCAGGTATTGCCAAAAAACTCATTATGGTGTACATAAATGTCTGTGCTTTCCGTCATTTTTCTCTCAAGCACTTTTATTTTCATTTATGTATTTCCTGAAAAGGTGGTTGATGACATGACAGCATTTTGGGGAAAACAAGCTCTGACGAAGCTGGAAAATCTGTCTGACAAATATTTGGTCATGCTACAGCATGACAGCCAACACAAAATGCACACAGGTCTTTCTACTAAGCAGCCACTTAGCACTGTTGAAGTTTTTCCTCACAACAGTCCCTTCATGCTATGCATGTACTGTTGCCTGCAGGGTTAACTTGCAGATAAAATTATTTCCCTCCAATATACTTTTAATTCAGAGCTGAACAATACTTTGATGCCAATCCAGGAAAAAAAGCAAGGTACTGTGGAATGGGCATACAGTTTCTTCCCCCCCACCTCACAGCTTGTTACAGCCTTGGTTCTGTTCTTTATGCAGTTGGAGCAACATATTTTATATTAGATACTTCTCCCTGTTACGCTACCTGTCATAGCCAAGAAGTTCTGCAATTTGGAAGAATTGTGTTCTGCTGGTGTAAACATTCAGGGGTGGGTTTTGTTTGGTTCGTTTTTTTCATTAGGGCAGGAATTTCCGCTCACTCTTCCAGAAATAAAAGCTGTACTTTTAAAAGTTTTGAATGCGGCATTTGAACACTGTTTTTTGTTACTGGTTTTGTTTTGCTTTTTTAATTGTATTAGACCTCTTCCTGCTTAGCTCAGACAAAACCATGCGTGTACAGCTGCCTGGGCGGGGGTAGGGGGATGGAAAACCATTTTTTTTGTGCAATTTCTTTTGTAATTCTGCTACTGTATCTAGCACACAGTGTTAAAATTTGCTCTGGCCTTTTGCCTCTGTCACAACCTACAGGGAGGCACTGCAGGAAACTCACCTGTCCGGTATGCCAGGAGCCTTCAGCTAGTACCAAGACTTCACATTATCCATGGTGGTTAACATCCACATTTTTTCTTGTCAGCTTTGTTTTGAAGCTTAAATGGATCTTCTCTCCTGGTATTTGCACTGTGATGCATTTAGAAATAAATTAATGGCCCTTTCCCTGCTTTTGCCAAAAGGAAAAAACAAAGAACCACCCACAAAATACATTCTCCTGCTCTGTTTACCACACCAGTCCTTCATCACAACCACTGTGCTTTCAGTGTCTTCCCTGAATACTGGCTAACCGCAATGCCGTGCCGGAACAGGTGATGGGCTACCTTTATCTTCAGCCAGCTTTTCAGTGACTTCAGCCCACAGGATGCTCCAATCTTTCCACGTGCTGACACACCTTTCCGACTTTTGAGTCAAGCCACTTTTTTGCTACCAGTGGCTGGTGCTAAGCCTGGCCTACCAAGCTGGTGACCCTCTGTGGCCAGACTGCCCTTCCAGGCACGCTGGCTGTCCCACGTCCTCCAGCCTGCGCTGTTTGCATACCACAGTTCCTCAGCTAGGTGCCTCCAGCCATCCTTTCCTGAAATTAGAGGGAGGGATGGAAGAATCTGACCCCCTTGCATTATGATGCCATATTTACCAATATGAATAGCAAAATACAGTCACAATTCGCCTTGGATGAGCCTACGGCGAGTCCCTCCCCTTGGCGAAGGTGAGTGTGAAAGCTCCCGTGTGCCACTGTCCCAAGCAGGCTTCTGAGTCAAAAACCCAGCGCCACCATGAAGGGCTGCCAACACCTTGGCAACCCCTCCCCATATCCCCACAGGCACTAGCACCCCTACATACTCATGGCTACTCCTGGACAAAGAGCTGGTGTTGCTTTGATAGAGCTTTCTGCAAAGGACAATGGGAGCGCACAAAGACAAGCGTTTGTGTTGGTTACAGAGTCTTCTGTTTCGCTGAGCAACTGCCAGTGCTTCATGTTGCCTTTGCAATGCACATTTGACCTTCCTGCTGCCTCCACAAGCATTTATCTCAAGGTTCTGGGGAAAAGGAAGGGGAGGAGAAACTTCCAGAGGACACTGTTTATTTGCGCAAAAGCACACTAGCTAATAATGAAACTGCTGCTTAGAGATAAGTGTACTTGATACTTTTTTAAACAAACTGTATCTAAATACAGCAGAAAGCGTCTTTGTGAAGATTTGGAATAGAACAACTTGGGAATGGAAACAGAGGATATGCACATACACCTGCCAGCAGATGCAAACAGGGTTTTAGCCAGGAAGTAGCTCAGCCTTTGTCTCCTTTGCACTTAAAAAGTTATTTCTTATTTCTGTGTATTAATCATAAAATGCTCACACAAATATCACTCCCAGTATTACAGCCTAAAACCTAAATGTTTCTTCATTTGTCAGGCAATGAACCTAAAATACAGCTATGGCTTATCTTTGTGAAATGCATTTCGAGATGAATTTAGAAAACCCCCATGGAAAACATGCAGTGATTTTCAAGTTCAGGACATGAGGACTGTTCTGAAACTTGAATTTTTACTCTATTTAGCTACACCTTCTTCTTCCTCTCATTACAAGGCAAACACTTGTGACAAGGTGTCATCAGACAAAGGACACCAGTAGGTTCAGAGGCACTACAAAATGTGAGCTCTTCCCAAATTTAAGCTACTTAAAGACACTTTAATATGTTAAGAACAGATGAGTAACTTTTGCCACAACCCCTCTAAGCTAATATTACAGGTACTAAGAAACTGATCCATACTAATTACATCACAAGACTTTTTTATTACTATTAAATCCCTTATAACCAAAGTTCACACGAAGTTGGATGCATCCAATTCTCCCTCTACAAAATGCAACTTTGTCACATAATTGTTCAGAAACTTCTTATTCTTCATTTTTAAACTGCTTTGCTTTGACTTAATACTTCCTCCACCCCAAAATTGTAAACCCAATTTAAGAACAATTTCTGCGTAAGGACCAAGGAGGCCCTAAAAGCAGTTACACTTCCTAATTTTTTCATATATTTCTATCTTATGTGCAGTCAGGCTGAAAAATCTACTTTTTCTTATTTGCTCAAAATATATTTGACATTGCTTGTTTAAATAGTAAAAGAAAACACAACTTTGCAAGGTGTATGTTAAAAAGACGTGTTAAGAACACACAGAAGTTTGTTCCAGCCCCAAAAAGGATCTTCTGTGACCAAAGCCATTGACTCATTACATGTTTTTTCGTTTCCCTGCAACAGGAACTTCTTTGCCAACTGTTATTGGTAATGCAACCCTATAGTTAGCAAACCCTGAACATGTGGCTCTGGACTGCAACATCTCTCAGACATATCGGTTTAAATAACCTTAAAATATGATACCCATCTTCAGAGCTAGACCAGTAGGCAGCCTTATTTTTGGTGTGACTGCACACACAGTTGTGCCCCACCACTTCAGGAACAGAGCAGACATCAGGGAAGGTCGCTGGAATCCCATAATGAGTTTGGCAAACAAATGCTCTGCATCACCGAACCACAGCCCCGCATGCAGGCTTACGCAAAGCCACCCGTGGGGAAAAGCATGCTCGCACTGCCCACCAGTATGTAAACTGAGGTAAATTCCACTGTATCATTGTCCTGGAATAGGCACATCCATTGCTCCTTCCACAGAAATTAATTCCAGAACATGTCCTACAAGCTCTTTAACATCAGGAGTCAAAGAAAAGGTTAACTACTGTGCAAATCATGTAACTGAGCGAGTGTAAACCACTTGTGAAGTGCTAAGGCATGGACAACAGGCCCAAGCTAGAGTTGCCCTATAGATGAATCCTGTACATTTTATAACTGATAACCATTGTGCTAGTAGGTATTGTGCTGGGTTATAACAAACCACCTCTGCTGATGTAAAAAGTGCCAAAGTGTTGAAGTATTGAAGCCTGACAGCCCCTGAGCTGAAGCTGCTGACTTAGTATGTAATCATTAGTGAAATATGTATGCTCAGTTATGAAAGATGTAGCTTAGATATCATAAAACATGTCTATCCTGAATATATCTTTATCCTTCTTTGTGTGGGGGCAAGTTAATAAGGCCATGGAGCCAGTTGTCTGGCCTTGGGACCAGATGTGTGACCTTGCTAATAAATAAATTAGATAAGCAGGGAAACTCCCTTTGCTTCCTCCTTGAGCCCTGGCCAGGCTCTGGGAGAATCTAATGTGAGAGTGAAACCAGGTGTTTCCACTCAAAACAAAGGTGCCAGCTATTCTGGCTTGCTGATTTTTGGTATATAAGGCTGGACCCGCTCACAGTGACTTTGGATGCCTCAGCTACAGGTGGAGGCACTGTGTAGGGTTTCCCACTTGCCGGGACAGGCTCTGCAAATCCTCGCTGTAACTGGGGCTGCCCAGCGCCTGTGGGTCTGGATGATGGTAACGGGTGCAAGTGGTGAGGGATCTTTCTTCATCGCTATTCTCTCTCTCACATAGTAATGATTTGATGCATTACCCTGTATTTCCCTATTTGTTTGCTTTAAGTGCATTATTCTGCCTTTTCTTACTGCATGTTTTCTGTATTACTCTGTTACATTATTTAGTTATCCCCAGTAAAATACGCCTGCTCTTTTCACTCTGGTGTCCGAGTTCAGTTGGTATCCTTAATCAGCAAAACAACTTGAAAACGTGAATGTTTTGTAGCAATGTAACTGTTAGCCTGCAGTTGTTATTTGTGTTTATAGGCATCCTCCTATAAACAAATTATTCCTGTAAGACTACAAATAAAACCAGTAGGCATAAGTAAAAATGAACAGAATTAAAAAATAAAAATGAGGATCACTTTGCATGATGAATTCATAGCTCAGGGTCAACACCAGTCATGCACACTTGGCGATAGCTCTGGGTTGCTGTTTTTAAGTCAGTAGTCTGTGTTCAAATCATTCTTGATAAACAAGCTCCACTCCCTCTGTGCAGGCAACTTTGCCTGTTCTTTTCATGTGAAAAGGAACCACTGTCAGCAACCACTGCAAGAGGTACTTTTAAGTACTTCTCTGTTGACTTCTTATTCTAGACCTCACACACTCACACAGTCCTGACTGCTTCTAGACATCTCGGGATAGAAATTGTTACTGCAATTCTTCCACACAACAAGCTCCAACACAAACTGAAAATTATTCATGTAATAAATCAGAATACCAAACATGTACAGCCACATTTTATTCACCTCCTGAAATCACTTTGCATTTTTCCATGTGCCATCACTGAGACATCTGTTTTGTATAAAATCTTGGGCTCACAGTCTTGAGAGCTTGACAGAAGTTTGCTTGTACTGCACAGAAGCAGCAGAGCAGCCTCACTTGAAGCCTCTATGAAGGCTGAAGTCATTTAAGGGTAATAAAAACTTACATTGTAGGATAATCTCATTTGCATGTTTTCAGAAACAAGAACATTTTCACCAGTTTTTATAAATAGTGTAAAGCAGCTATAGTTATGTTAAAAGTATTTTCCTTCTTACAGAACTTAATTTTAGCTGGACTAAAATATCAGTATTTATAGTATTTTCAACTACTTGTTTTCTAAAGGCTCTTCTACATTTTTAGAGTCTTTTCGTTTCCACAGATTTCCAAGCACAATCCCTGTGAAGAGCAGAACTCCTACAGTACGATTTGAAGCAAATTTCTTCCAACAGTCTTCAGGTTTGTCTATGTCCAAAGTGTAAATCTGCAAAAGCACAGTATAACATTCTAGCATTATTATTCTACAGATGCATATATATTTGACACATCACAGACACAAAAAGGTCTGTAACTTTCAAAACCTGAATCTCAAATTCTGGTCTACCCTTATGTCCACAATAAATAGGAATACTCTGTGCTTACAACGGATTTTTTGCATAACTGGCACCTAGGTTTACTGGACAGATTTATTCAACATACAGCAGAAAAGTCACGGATCACATATGAATACAATTCCCAGACCCTCTCAATGAAGGACCATATAAACAGCCTGGATACTGATGTGTCTGGTTTGATATTTTAAAATGTAAAAACATCTGACCATGTAAACAAGGCTTTTTGAGATTTTCCTCAGTAGGTAGCCATCTAATTCTTAAGTGTGAACTTCAAATAAAAATAAATAAACCTTCAAATCTCTGCTGCAAGGTGTTGCTCCCTGTTCCAGTAGAGAGAAGGCACTGAAAAGCCAGCAGTGAACCAGGCTAACTGGAATGCACAGAAAGGTGCCCAGCCCTGCCTAAGTCACACAGGGCTGGTTTAGTCCAGTTGCTGTTAGCCATGTCTGTTCACCTCTCTTGCAAAAGAGAACCAGTACACCTACAACAACAGCGAGAAGCAAGGCCTCCCCAGCATGGCAGCTGTCTGCTGTGAGTCACAACTAAAGGTGGAAAAAAACCCACACAGTCCAGCAAAAGCAAAGTTACTGAAAAACATTCCTGGAAACAAAACTTGATACACAAGTCCTGAGAGGGATGACAAGAGGAAATGTTAGGCAAAACAAGTGAAAGGGTTAATAAAAATGTACCCCCCAAAATCTGAAACCTTGCAATTCAGCCTCTGAAGAAGCCAAAACAGAATGCATCTGACTAAAAGAAGTGAAACCTTCCCTGGGAAACCTGTTTCTCTGCTATTTGCAGGGGTACAGAGGTGACAGGGCTGGGTTCTGATCAAATAATCTGAAATATTGTCCCCAAGCTTCTAAGACACGATGTTATACACACCCTTGAAAACCTGTCAGTTCCTCAAGCACAGGGAACTGAAAACACTGAACCGACAAACAAAACCTAACAGCAGCCGAGCCACAAGATATACCTTCAGAAATGCAAAGCAAATAAAAGATGTTTATTTTTCTCTCAGTGAACTTCTTCAGTGGGATAGAAATTTGACATCTTTAGGACCCAAATTCCTCTGTCTCAGGCACAAATTCAGTGAATTAAGGAAAACCTACTCCTCATGCAGCTTACTCGGCTTTCTAAACTCCATTAAGCACACGTTCAGAAATCTTGAACAAGATGCATGAGGCTGTTTAGGCAGAACTAATATTAAAATAATCACTCAAAAAGAAGCTACTCTGTGGTACACAGAAAAATGCCGCTCTTATGACTTTGGCAATCTACACAACTGTTGTACACTCTTCACTTACATTCAATATGTCTGCATTCTCACTTATAAATCCTCCCTGCAGGAAAGTAATTTCCATTTCTGCCAAAACTTCAGTGTAAGGCCTCTCTGACAATTCAAACTGTAAATGATTATCCAGCGGAATGTAGTATTCCTTCCCTCATAGATTTCCAAGCACAATTGCTATGAAAAGCAGTGGCTGACAAGCACCAGACTACATCATCCCAAGAACTCTCCTACTCAGAGGTATGTTTAATACCCATCACCTGCATGAGCTACTCCCATTAAAGTGCAACATAAGTCTAACCTGCTTTAAAAAGTTTAATGATAAACACAGACTTAACTTCTCAGACTGTCAACACTTTTACTACGTGCAACGCACTATCCCCTTTGCTATCACTCACCTATCAAGGCCAGCAATTAATTTTCATAGAGACTGACTTGTCACTACAAGGCTGAGCAACACAGTTGTTAGGATTCAGAAAGAACAGGATAAGAAGATCCTATCTACTTCCTTTACTGACAAAGCTAATTTCTTTCTTTCTGTTATTTGTTAAAATTTCTAAACTAATACAACTACAAGACTTAACTGGATTGTTCTCTGCTATAAAAAGAGCTGTGAATTAGAACTATCAATGACCAGAAAATTATATTAACAACTGCTGCTGCTGCCTTGAGCAACAAGTAGAAAGAAATGTTCTGTTACACCTTTTAAGGTCACCCTGATATGATTGGTCCATGTTTGCTTAACATGTATCAAACTTTCAGAACAAGGAGACACTGGGCTCAGAGAACCTGGAGTTTTGCAGTCAGAACCTGCCAAAAACAGCCAACCACATTCAAGAAAAACAAGCGTGTAGGTTAACCCACACTGTGCATGCTCCAGAGGAGAGTTCAACTAAAGGAAACCCCTGAAGACCACCAAAGATCCCCAGGAAGGACCCTCAGAGACTCAAAGCACATGCGTAATTAGGATGCAAATGTTACAATTTGTTCCAGGAAACAGAATGACTATGTGTAACTATTCCAGGAAATCTAATGCATATGTAAATTGTTCTGCAATATAAACTCTGTGCGTTGTCACTTGAGGCATGCACGTTGGGTGGCACGATCCTCCATGCATCCGGTGCTGTAATAAAGAATGCCTGACTTCTGAAACTTCAAACCAAGGCTTAGACGATTCTTTTCCGACCAAACTTATGGTAACACTACAGGTGGTAGTGAACAAGCCACAGAAAATTTTCTTATATTGTTAGATCCCAGACTGAACCTCCAGGCCACAGTACAGAATTGTTTAGACGTAAAATTAACCATCACTGAGACAGAACATGCAACATTCATTTTCATATTGTTCTGTTGGTTCGGAACAGACTGAAAATGAGTGTTTTACAGTGTGTGGACCACTGGAGGCCTCTTCAAACAAACAGTCTGCAAAAGGTACTTAAGCAAGCTCATTGTCATGAGACTTCAGTTCTCTTTAGAGGAATTGGGGTTTTTTAGGTAGATGGCGAATTGATGGGTGTTAAAAAGCACCCTGATTTCTTATCAAGAACTTCCACATGGAAAAAGTATAAATAAATCCATCAAACCTGGTGCGCTAGGTGAGCCCCTACGGCAGCCACAGCTGAGTAATACGGGAACGTCTGGTTACAATTCATTCCTGCCATGCACAAACTCAGGAGCATTGCAAGGCTGAAGGCACTGAGCCACTGCTTCGTATCCTCCTTGAAGTGTAACGCTGTTGACTTCACACCGATAATGATGTCGTCCCTCTTATCCTAGGATGAAAGGATGAATTAGCAAAAAATCTACAATCCAACTGTCGCTTCGTAAGGAAAATAAGAAGGGGGCCTTGCTTAAGTTTCCAGTGCTTCTTATGAGGAACCCAATTTAAGTGCATTTGTAAGTCCCTACATTAAAATATAAATCAGAAGGTTAGTTCTTAGAGCTGCTTTAGCAGCCAAGAGCTAATACCAATGCCAAAGTTATTTACACAATGCAAATGCATCAGCACACAAAGTGCATTGTACTTCCAGCTTTCTACTCGATATGTAAAACATTTTCAAATAACAATAAAAGGTGCAAGGGCTGAGGTTTCTTTGGTGCTGTTTTAGCTCAGCTGAGAGCGAAGAACTGCAACAGGTTAGTACTGCTGTTTGACAACAAAGTTGTAAATTAAACACGCAAACATACACAGATATCTAAAATTTCCCACTGTTACTCCACCTGATGTGCATAAATGGTATCGTATACCAGTGTCCACATTACTCCAGCAAAGTACAAGGGCAAACACACAGACCACTCACATGACCCTCTGATGGCAGACCAGCCAAGAAGGGCTCCCCAATTAAATGTAAGTCCTAAAAACATAAAGGGAGTAAAAAAAAGAAAAAAAGTTATAAGATTGCCAGGAGCAATCTAAATTACACGTATAGAATTAAATATTATTTGTTCAAGCGTATATCATAGCAGCAGCTTTTTGTACAATACTGGCATCTCTATTTTTCTACCGCTTATTTTCAGGCAGGTAATAAATAAAAGTAATTTGACATTAAATACCCTGGAAATACAAGGAGAAATATGTATAGCCATGCATTTTCCCCAATTTAAATCTGCACAGAACTATTCCAGTGTACTCAAACAACGGGTCTAAAGTTAACATTCTTAGATGCCAGTATAACAGAAGATGTTGGTATGACTGCAAAACAGTGCACCACAGCCAACTATGGTACTTCAAGGCTGAAAATTACAATTTTAGGTGAAAAAACTGAAGGCAGCTGGAATGTGAAGGCCAAGATACAAAGGTACGTTTCAGTAGTTCAACCTGGAATATAAGCACCATCAGTTTCTGCATAGGAATTATTTTAGAGGCTGAAGACTGAAATGCAGGACAAATGCATGTTTAAGAAAGGTTTCGAGATAACCCCTAAACTAAAGCTGATTCCCAAATGGCAAATGTTTTCTCCCTCCTTTTCTCCCTCCCCTCACTCCGTCAAAATAAGGAACTGATTTTTAACAAGAAAAACCCTAAACCCAAACATCAACTCTTATATGTGTTATAAATTGTTTAAGAAGCTTCTGGCACAACAGAACGTTGTCTGTAAGGTATTTCTATTTTAATATAGTTATAAGAAATCATATTGCTGAAGTTCAATTACTGATTTGTAAAACACCCTAAAAAGTACATCTGAAGAAAAAAATAGTAAAAATATTTCCAACTCACCCAAAACTAACTGTGGCCAATATGTTATTCTCTTCATCAGAGGGTAGGTGATCACAAGAGACAAAGAGGCTGCTCCCAGAATGATACTGTAAAAAGTACCAAGAGGTTTATTGTTTGCCAGTCTAAAGATCGTAAGATAATAGTGCAGCATTACAGGAGTTACACATAGTACTGAACTCATTCTTTTACTTTCAAATACAATTCCATGACTCTTCCTTCTGCCCCCAATACCTTTTCTGCTGAAAATCTCTGTGCTTAACTCTGGACCTGGAATCAAATTTTAAAAAACAAAAACCAAGTTATACATCACCTATAGTAATTCAGACACAGAAGCACACAAAGTGCCAAGCTAAGCTGTCCCCCAAGAAAAACGAAGGACTGAAAAGTGGAGATCTCTCCAGCTGCCAGGGGCCTACTTGCTGTCCTCACCACCTAAAAATGGAAAGAATAACATGAATACTAAATCCAATATAACATATTCCAATGTGTATTAAAACTAAAAGTCACACCATTGGCATATAAGCGGAAAAATAAACAGAAACAGGTCACAGAACGTATGAGACGAGTTCCTTCAACAATACAAACGTAGCATATCATCATGGACATGAGCTATATTTCTAAGCAGCAGCACTTAAAACAGAAGTATGCAGGCTTTAAAAACTACAGCAGAAATAAAGTGCCACTTGTGTCCAGTGAGGCTGATTAGAAACACTGTAGACATCTTGTATATGAATTTTATTACCTTAGAAAAAAAAAAAAAATCAGACTTAAAAAGTTGTGAGCTAACTATCTGAATTTCGAGCAGCACTTCTGTGCTTAAACACTTTAAAGTGAATACCATATAAAATATCATAAAGATGCATGGCTCCTCTAGCATTGTTAATAACCATTGCTATTACACATGTATATTACGCATAACCATTGTTAATAACCGTGAAAGTACAATTAATTTAATCCTAGTTGGGATGCAATGGAGTTTAGAAACGCTGGAACAAGAAATCATACATGGCAAACTGAAGGAAGAAACAAATATCAGAAAAAAGTTAAACTGTTATATATGGTGATTTACTTGCCAAAGGTGACGACTGCAAAAAGAAAAAAAAAAAAAAGACAGAAGTTTTGCATGTTGATGAAAATGGTGTAAAATCTACTTGAAGAGGTTAAAACTTTTAACAGAATACTATGTATGTATAAAGTGTTCTGCATATGCTTTAATAATGTGAATTTACATAAACCCTTTTAGTTTGTTCCCCCCCCAATCAGGTTATGTTTAATGTCAACTACTGCTTTTGCAGTTTAAACATGCATTTAACATGACCAATTCCACTGCTCATCGTAACCAAACATGGGACATTTCATTTAAAGAAGGGAAAGAAAAGATTTACCAAATAGTCAGTAACATAAAATCTAAAGCCCCAAACCACAATCACCAACACAAGCCAACATCCTGCTATTGACCCAGCCTCTATCACATTTGTTTTGAAGATATCCTTTTAAGGTATGTAAGAAAGAGCTGCAATGGAAATTTTTAAAACTTTACACCTAACCACATCACGTTAGTGTATAAATGAATTCATTATATTGAAAATTCCATCTTACTTATCACACAGACCACCCTGTCAAACACTTTTGGTATATGTAGTTGTTAATAACCTCTGAACCCTAAACTATCCAAAGCTGCCACAAAGCCTGTACTGATTCGTGGCCTTCCCAAGAGAACAACAGTGCTGTAAGAAGAACTTCACATACCAGATTGGCTCATTATCCTGTCTCTTGCCAGCGTCAAAACCCAAAACCAGAGGAACAATATAGAAACAGAAAACAGGACAAGCAAACAGTGATGCATCACCAGGACACTTCCCTGCAAGCCTGCACTTGTGCACATTCCAACATCTGACCCTGGGCACTGCCTTTTGCTTACTTCCCTCTTCTGAACAAAAGGGAGATGAAAAATACAACATAACAGAAGAGGATTAGCTCAGGTTGGGCACTATACTCTTCACAGCCATTCTCATGAAGAAATTAATAATACTTAAGGAAACCCTGCTCCTGAAAATTAGAAAAAAAAAAAAAAAATGGTTCTTGGGTAGATTGTAACTAGCAAGTGCAGCAAAAAAAGTGTTACTTTGTTCTGTCATGCAAAACAAATTTGAAATATAAACTTGTTCAAGTACTACCTCCAGCTAACAAGACCACATAATTTATCTTACACAGAGGTAAGTACTCTAGAAGACTTATTACAGTTCCAGACAGAGAAATGTTATACAAAATGAAATTATTTCTCCTGTGCTAGGAGGAAATGTAGACAAATTCATTGCATGCAGCTCAGATAGAAACAGGGAGGAATTTCTGAACCTGGAGCAATCGCTGCTGCTTTTGGAGATGAGCGGGCATGTATTTGGTTAATTCAGCAGCAATTCATGTCCCTAGGTCTCGGCAAGCCCACGAGGGTTTCTCTACCTTTTTGTCATAGTCACGATCCCACATGTCATTGATGGTGCAGCCGGCCCCGCGCATGAGCACCGCTCCGATGCCGAACAGGGACAGCGTGTGCCAGTCGGGGAGGCAGCCCGGCTCGGCCGCCAAAGCGATGCTCCAGGTGCACGGCAGGTACAGCAGCCATGTCCCTGAGGGGAGGCAAAACCCGCGCGTGGGGTGAGCAGGGCAGCGAGGCGCGGGGCTGGGGCTGCGGGGCAGGACGGCAGCTCGCTGCTGAGTAACAGCGTTGCCGCGCAGACACACGCTCCTTTGGCAGAATCGTCTGCCACCGGCACAGCACCCCCCGCACCCTTCCGGCCGCCCGTTAGAGGCAACCGCGGCCCCACGCGTCACCCTGGCCGCCCTGTCGCCATGGTTACCGCGTCAATATGGCTTCCGCGTCGCCATGGCTACGGCCCGCCCCGCCCCGCTCACCGGCGGGCTGGTGCAGCCGCATGAGGCGCAGGTACGGCCGCAGCGGGGCCGGCGCGGCGCGCACCAGCTCGGCCGCCGAAAAGCTGAGCGGCCGCGGCGGTGCCGGCGGCGCGGAGGGGCGGCGAAACGGCGGGGCAGCGGCGGCAGCGGCGGCGGCGGGCAGGCGGGAGGCGCGGAGGCCGGGAGCGCCCCGGCAGAGCCGCGCCAAGAGCGCCGCCATCTTGCCGGCGCGCTTCCGGCGTGACGGCGTCACGTGGCGCCGCGCATGCGCAGCGCCCCCGCCGGGCCCGGGCGCGGGGCCGCTGTAAGGGGGGCTGGAGCTTCCGGTAAAAGAAGAGGCTGCACAGATTTAATAACTTCCCTAATCTGTAGTTGCTGCACCTTGTGATAGATAGTAAACTATTTATTCATCAAATTCAGTTAAAACAATGGAAAAGTAAATCACCACATGAGCTATGTAAAGCTAATATTGCTAAATTGTATAAAACTAACCGACGAACAGCAAGCGCTTAGCTGAACTAACATAATAAATCAAGGCTGTGTAGGGGGTAGGTAGAAGATATAGTGGTGCGTCCTTATCAAAGCTTTAACAGAGACATGTAGAGACAAGAGGCATGCAGAGACATGTCAGAGAACTACAGAGGCTGCGCAGAACCTTGGGGTGAAAAGTTTAACGGCGAGGAAGAGGAGATACTTCATCTCTACGACCACTATTCAGGACTCTGCGACCACCGCCCAGAACTGTTGAAGTTTACTGCGCAGACGCAAGTAGGAGGAAACCTCATTAAAATATGAAGCGGGGGTAGATGGGGATAGATTATGAATATATATGAGAGTTTCATTAATATACATCACTTTGTAACACATAAGCAAGACGAAAAAACTTCGAAGGTGCGCGCCGTTCATCAATTTGAGAATTTACTTATAACACACCTCAGCATCTTGCTAAAAGCATGTGTGCTGGTTTTACCTAAATTTCTTCAATCTTCCACACTATTTGTTGAAATCCCATAGGTGGCTGTGTATCATCAAACATATCGTCATCAAGACATAGGTGTTCATGCATCAGCATATGTCTCATCTCCCAGACCTCTCAGACTGCAGTTAATAACAATTTCTGATTTAATATATGGCCTTTGGATCTCTGTCCTCATTCACTCAGTTCTCCCACCATCTTAGGTGAGCTATTGCATAAACTGGGGAGGGAGGGGAGCTTTGGACAGAGCCATAAAAACTTTGCCTTGCATGGCATGGTTTCAGGGATAAAATGTCCGCAGATTTGCTGCTGAAAGATTTCTTGGGGGAATTCAGTGTCCCTGTAGTGTATAACTTCTGTTTCATTCCACACTTCCTTCAGCTTGAATGACTGACACACTGAGCAAGGGAAACTATTTTGAACTTTTAATTTCCAAAAATGTTGTCTACCAGGAGGAAGTAAAAACCCAGTGTGACAGAGAAGTGACTTTCACATTCATCTGTTCGCTGTTTTTCATGAGCAGTATTCCACAGCAGTAAAACGATTTACACAGGACCATAAAAGAAACAGTTGCTCACCTCTGATGAAGTGTAACTACTATCTTTTTTTTTGTGACTTTAGAATCATAGAATCATAGAATAATTTAGGTTGGAAAAGACCTTTAAGATCGACTCCAACCATAAAAAAACATAGAATCATAGAATCATTCAGGCTGGAAAAGACCCTTGGGATCATCGAGTCCAACCATCAGCCCTACTCTACAAAGTTCTCCCCTACACCACATCCCCCAACATCTCATCCAAACGACCCTTAAACACATCCAGGGATGGTGACTCCACCCCCTCCCTGGGCAGCCTATTCCACTGTCTGACCACTCTTTCTGGGAAAAATTTTTTCCTAATGTCCAGTCTGAACCTCCCCTGTTGCAGTTTAAAGCCATTCCCTCCTGTTCTGTCACTAATCACCTGTGAGAAGAGACCAGCACCAACCTCTCTACAATGTCCTTTCAGGTAGTTGTAGAGAGTGATGAGGTCTCACCTCAGCCTTCTCCTCCTCAAAGTAAACAGTCCCAGCTCCTTCAATCGCTCCTCATAGGATTGCTCCTCTTTAGCTCTGTTCCATGCTGATGAGGTCAGTCATCGTGGGCTTTATTTGGGTATGGACGATTGCCTGAGCATGTTTGAAGAGAACAGTGAGCGAGTCCCAGCAACACGTGCCCACAGCCTTTCTGCCTGCGGTGTCCGCAGGAACTTCAGTACTCTGATTTTCACCGGGTGGGTGCTCCTCTGCAGACACTGTGGGCAGTTTTTTTTTTAAAATGTGTGATGTGGTGAGCAAACTCTGGACCATCTGCAGCCAATTTTTAAGAAGCTCATGAAAGCAAAGCAGAAAAGCAAGCTTACTGTCACGAGATTTATATTCGTTATAAGGCGGCCTGGCCCCTCATTAAAAAAAAAATCTAGAGAAGAGCACATTTCAGACTGAAAAATTACCAAAAGCTATTAAGGTTCTACTTGTGTTGTATGACTCAAATCTGAGTTGATGGTCAAATTGCCTCTGATTTTAAGGAGGTTATCGGTTTCCTTATTTTCACATAGATTAAAATATTCCCTATACAAAGGTCTCATGATGCAATTTACTCCACCTTTCAGGAACTGATTTACAGTAAATACAAGGTGAGTAATCCAAGCTCCAGAATCAAAAATGCAGAAGTAAATTGGAACTTGTGCAAGATATAATCGTTGTTCCTGGTCTCAGATAAGTAAGTATGTGTGTGTGCATATATATATCTAACTATTGACATTAAAGGTTGAGTCCCCAAGGTTTACAGCATTCATAGAGAAAAAAAACAGCCCGCCCTTGAGATAAGGTGCCCATGGGGCAGGTGTTGCTGCTGCAGACGGATCCTGCGAGGGTGATGTTTGCCTCTGGTTCTGACCGAACCTGTCTT
The DNA here is from genome assembly GCF_031877795.1 of Strix aluco. Lineage (NCBI taxonomy): Eukaryota > Metazoa > Chordata > Aves > Strigiformes > Strigidae > Strix > Strix aluco. The sequence continues at coordinate 81,809,439 of NC_133934.1, forward strand.
GGTGCGCTGGGATCCAGCATCTTGTTTCCTACACTCCTCCCTCCCGCTCGCTTTGTACAGAGCTAACAGTAGCTATCAGCTTGATATACAAAACTTTGTAAAGAGAAGTTGTTTGGGTGTGTGTAGAGCTTTTTAAGTTGAAAGCGGTTACATGAGCTGTAAATCACACCTTTTGCCACTCTGCCATAGCATCCCAACTGGTGGTCAACTACAGTTGAAACACACCAACCTGGATATGATTTCTTTGATTTTTATTTACTTGGGTACTCTTGTTGGGAATCATAAAAAGCGCAGATGATGTACAACCAAAAGAAATGTAGGGAGTGTCGCAGTATCAGTATGCCAAAAAGGAGTCTTAAAAAAAAATGGAAGATTGCCAAAATCTGGTATAAATCACTTTAATTAAAATCTTCAAATACAAAAGTCACAAGCATTGGAATAAACAAAACTGTTAGAAAAGTTCTAAAAAGAAGCTACCAGGCAAACAATAACTTTGATGACTTAGCTGTAACATATTATTATAGCAATAATATATATTAACTTTATGTTGACCGTATGTAAGTCTTTCCACTCCATTTTACACTCTCTTTTTTTACTGAACTTGGACAATGTAAACAAACTTAGCCTTCCTTATTCTCATTTCTGATCTATATTACCCTGATACACAACCCTTTGCAGAACGCATCTGTGCTGTGGATGCAAACGCTCCCTTGACACAATGAACTTAAATGTAACCTTTTCATCGTGCAGTTTTTCATCACAGCTTCAAAAGTACCTCTGTTTTTAAAGTCTTCTTATTAAAAAAGGTCCCCTCCTCCCCTGCCCTGCATAGCTGGTAGCATCCTTTTAAAGCTTAAAAAGGGAAATACAGTCATGTGGTATTGTTTTCCCCTGCTGTGCTTAAAATATCGTAAGGCGTTTACAGTGGCATGGCTTATATATATCTTCAAGAAAAATAAATGCAAATAAACGTGTGGGAGACAACAGGTATTCTCTGAGGCGTTTTGCTACCCTGCAGACTGGCAGCCTGCGTGCCAGAGGAAAGTGGCCAGCAGCACACCGAACCCGCAGCAGGGTGTGCATGGGGAACGCACAGCTGGGGAGAAAAGCCGACGCAGATTTCTGGCCCACAATGAGCATTTCCCCAGCAGGAGGGATGTCAGCCTGCCCAGGCAGGTTTGTCCCCAGGAAGCTCTAAGGCCACTGATGTCCTTCTGATGGTCAAGGGGTGGGTGGTTTGCTCAGGGGCTTTACTGTCCCGTTTCCTCGAGGACAAGAGAGCCCTGAGCGAGTTAGGGAGTGTAAAGCAGATAGGGTCACCTGCAGATAGGGTCAGGGAAGGGAAGTCCTTTCCAGCTGAACTGCCTGCAAGGTGGTGAAGGTTGAGGAGTCACGAGCCCTCGCCGTGCAGCCCACTGACCACAGAGGGTTTGCCGGGGCACTGGTGGGCTCCTCTCCTTAATCCTCCCGGGGATCAAGTGTGTGAGGGCAGAAGTAGCCCACCCTGCAGGAACAGCCTGCATTTTGTGTGTCAAAAACCCACCTTTGGAAACCACGTGGCCACAGCTCCATCTTGTGACTGAACTCTCCTAGCTTAGGAAAAACACACGTGCTGCCCCAAATCCCATGGAGGACCTGGTTTCTCAGCAAGGTGTTTCCCCCTGCAGGCACCCCGACCTCGGTTTGCTTTGCGTGTCCCCGCTTTCCACCCTGAGATGCCCTCAGCAACCACAACCCCTCCTTGGGCTTCCCCCCCGTGGTGCAGGCAAAAATCACAGCCGTACAACTAAAATAAAAACCCTGCTCATCCTTTCTAAAGGCAAGCTCTTGGGGGAACTGCCTTGAGAGCTGTGCTTGCGAAAATGAGGAGAGGGGAGGTTGCGGTTACCAGCTGGCAGAGCTGGTGCAGCTCCGTGCATGGAGAAGGACCCTGTGCTCATGCACAGCAATCCAGGCTGGACCAAGAGCAAAACCAGGCCCTGGCTGGGCTTGCTCTACCTGGATAATTCCCCCCAGAGCTTAACAAGCATCCTTCACGTACAAATCACGCCACGGGCCAGCGGGGAAGGGCATTGTGCGGCATGGCGATGGGGTCAGCGTGGCGCGGCATGGCGCTGCGCGAGGCCGGGGGGAAGGCAGCCTCACACAGCGGCCGGGAGGTGCAGGGAGGGTGGTGGAGCAGGGATGGCTCCCCCCCTGACCCCGGCTGCACCTGCTGAGGGGAGCTTGTCCTGTGAGGTGCTGAGGAGATCCTGTCCTGGAGGGCAGAGGGGAGCCTGTGCTGGGTGGGCTGAGGGGAGCCTGTCCCATGGGGGACTTTTTTTTGGTCTTATGCAAGCATGTAAAAAACATGGGGGTTGGAACTAGATGATCTTTAAGGTCCCTTCCAACCCAAACCGATCTCTGATTCTATGTCTTCCCCAGCCCACAGGTCATGCCAGCGCTGCCACATTTGCATCCCTTGCCAGAATTAAATCTCACAGTAGAAATGTTAATTTCTAGGATTAAACTTCCCTACTAGCCAAGTGCTTTAAATTTATCCTGTGTGTGTATTAACCACTTAAATGCAAGCAATAGCTTTGGCATTTTTGATAACATAAAAGCCGTAAGAGAAGGCTGGAAGGCCGAGTACGCTGCCGGGCCCAAGGGGTTTTTCGATAAGCTCTGGCAGCGTTTTGTCATCCACCATCCGTAGCACATGGCCGTTCAGCTCAATAGACCTGGAGAGGTACAGAGAGACTGTTTGGGCAGCTGTGCTATGTTTGCCATCGAGCACAAACAGCTCTGGACCCGAGTGTAAACACAAACTCAGCCCAAAGCCAAATTAAACTTCCCTTGAGGGTTTAGATGCGCTCCCTCTGCAAGGACTCCTTAGAGTCATAGCACAGGCAAGTTGAAAAGCACATGTTTAGTGAGGTTAACAGCACAACAGGCTTTGAAAAGGACAAATTTTAACTGGTTTTGCTCCTGCAAGATGTCTTCTATGCCCACCGAGCAGATCCTTCCTGTGCCGATGCATCAGTGGTAACAACCACAGAAACCATACAAAGCCTGAACACACTGCTGTAAGTCAGGAGCCAGCACTTGGGAAAGCAAGATAACTGTGCTTGTGCAAAGAAAAAGGACTAGCAGCTGGTATAGAGCCCTGAACCCTGCTAGGAAAAAGCTTCCCGATTAACATCAAACAAGTGTCCTTGTACCTTAGCAAGCTTTCAGCAGCCTGATTTTAGGAGACCTGATTTAACAGAAGTCAGACCTTACTGAACGCACCCCCCCCGGCCCCCGATGGCTGAATATAATCCCCATACCCCAACCACTACCTTGCAAATTGAACAAGGTGAGGTTTTAGAGGCCATCTAACTCTACTCAGAATCCTTTCTACAGAGACAGGAGGGATTGCACGCTTACCTGGAAAGTATATTCTCTTTGCCATGAGGCAGCAAGAGGTACTGATCCACGTGCTTGCTTGATAAGTAAATTGGTAGCTGCAAATGTTGGGTAACGTTGTAGAGGTTTAAGGCAAACAGGGTCACGTCCCCTTCTCTGTACTTTGGGCTGCAAGGCAAGAGAAGATGATGGTGGGGATCAGGAGAGAAAGAGGTTTCACAGAAATAAATGTGAGTCCTCGTGATGTCCCAGATTGCTTTTGTTGGCCCGTGAGTGGCCGTGGGGTCAGTTTCTGGGAAATTTTGCCCTTTCTGGAAGCTTACTGGAGGGTGTTCGTGCAGTGGAGGTAGACGCGGAGCTTCCTCTTGTCCGCTCCTCCCAGGTCGACCTGCAGCACCTTGGTACCCACCAGCTTCTTGTAGAGCAGCGAGAGCCAGTAGTCCTGGGAGGCACAAAAACACACATAAACACTTGTGTCCTGCCAGGTACTCCACACAGTATGTTCATTTTGCTGGTAATTTCAGGGGTTTTTTCCTTACAATTTTTTGCTTTATGAAATTTTTCACCATATCTGTCTAAATTTCCATAAACAGCATAGCTAAAGAGAAAACCCTGCCTCCAGGCTGCAGAACAGCTTTGTTTACAAGGTACCTTAGAGTCATTTTTCCCCTCCTATGCAAATCTCGGAGCTCTTTCTGGGCAGGAAGAGTGTTTGCATTTTGGAAACGCCCTTTTACAGGGTACAGGGCACCTCAGGGCTGAACCCCTGGGGGTGAGCAGCCCTTCCTACAGGAAAGCCTGTGCCCAGTCCACAGGTGCAAGGCGGGGAAGAAGCCTTTATGCTTCTTCTTTATGCAACTTTAATGCCTTTGAAAGGGCTCAAACCAATGAATTTCTGATTAAGACTAAACTGTGATGCATGAGAGTTTTCCTTGTGTTTGTTTCCCAGTGACTCCTCAACTGTCTTCCCCAAGCCTCTTTGTCTGTCTAGACAAAAGTAAAACGCTCCCTATATAACTCACTGATGGCAGACTCAGAGCCTTCAATGGACACTTGGGGGATAAGGGGGAACTTGAACAAAAGGACACAGAGATACAATCTAGGGAGGATGATTCTGCTGATTTAGGAAGGAGGCACCTGGACTTTACTGCACAGCACATGCTCTGGAAAGAAGGTCAGCTAGTGAACACCGTGAAGAAGACTGCTTACTTCTTCCCTCGACCACCGAAGCCCCTCACCCTATTTCCACTACGCATGCTGGGACTATGTAAATGAATTCCGGGAACTCATTATCATAAGACACCCCTTTCCAGGAAATCTAACGAATATGTATGATTTCTGTGTATGGAAACTGATGTCCCTTGCTAGTTTGGGGGAGCCCGTATGGTGGAGAATCCCCAGGGCGACCCAGCACTGCTAATAAAGAATTTCTGCTTAACAGTTATATTGGATTCTGACTGTTGAGTGAATGTCTTTGTTTCACCTTTCACTAACATCTTGCTTTTGAACAGGTTTCAGGATTAATTTCTGAATGCCAGTCAAGAGTAAATCCTCTGACATCTCTGGATGATGCCTGAGAGCAGGGTGATGCTCAGTGCAGACTCATTTTTTCCAGGTCTGCTTCTTCCTGCATCTTGACTGCTACTTTTCCTTTATGCAGTCCATGACTGTACCAAAGAGAGCGCATGGTCTGTGCAGATGTGTTCTGGGACTAGGAGGCTGCAGGCAGGCCGCTTTTTTCCTCCCCGGGGGATGATGTGCTCCAGCTGGCAGGTGCTGAGAGCTGCTCCCTGTTTATCTGTCTGTCTTTGAGGTTTTCCTAGAAGAAAAACTGTGGTGTTTCTCTCCTGACTCACCACAAGCCGAGGGAAGTGACTTTTCCTATCGGCCTGCATGCTCAGCCCCTCTGCAAGGAGATGCAGCCTTCTGATGCTTCTGTGCTTCTTCATCTCCATGCTAACTAAAACTGATGGACGGGTGTTTGGATTTCCCTGCCTCTAAAGCGTTATTTGCTTGATTAGCATCTGTACTGCCTGTAGGTGAAGAACAAGGCACATCCTTTCAGTCCAAATTAAATCTATTTTAAATGAAGGAATAAAAAGCCGAAAGCAACAAGGCTGACAACGCAGCCCCTGGCATAGGGACCAGCTGAACAGGCAGGACAGAAAAACCCCATATGCTGGGTTTCCTCTCAGATGGTGTCTGTGAGCCTGTGAAAATCACAACTTAGAAGCAGAAAAATGAGGGAAAGGCTAAAGACACTTTCCTCTCACCCCAAGGTAAGTGCTCCTAGCACACGGAAACATGCTGTACATGCAAGAATAAGGTATAGTTCAAATAATGATGTTTCATCATAGCAGAATGTTATTTCTTAATCCTAAATGCGTATTTTCATTTAATTATCCTTCAGCCACTACTGAAAGCTAAATATGCTCATGACCTACAAAATGCTTGAGTCTTAACTTCACGCTGGTTTGGTTTTCACTTGGGATATAATTTATTCTAATACCTCCTATCACTTCTGTTTAAAAGCTACTCATCACACAGCTGAGGAACACTCAAACCAAAACAGTCCATCCAGAAAAGTCTTGTGAACTCCAGAAGTGGCTACATACAAATCAGAGCATCACGTCCCAGAAATCAGTCTCTGCTGTGCTGTGCTGAAGACTGCAGCTGCAGTAAATATCTTGTATCTATAGATATATGTCACACATGAACCCCTATTGAAACATGAACTAACTTGAGGTGCAAGGATAACTGCGACTACCCTACAAAATCTGTCACTATCTTGTGTTGTTAAAACAGCTGATTTGTATCTCCACATCCAGCGTTGAAGTCCATGCAGCATTCAGACGGCGTTAGCGGGGTCGCATACGTACCGGCAAAGGCTCAAAGTTGGCATCCACCAGGTGATAGGTCCCTGCCCCGAAGAAAACCTGTCTCATCACCACATCAATCCCCTGCCTGGCTGAAAGCCCAAGTTTGTCCAACCACCTGCCAAAAAAAACAAAGCAAACAAAGTGCAGGTGAAATTGCTGACCTCAGCTGTACACCACTGCTCCCCTCCAACCAGCTCAGGAAGTAGGAAAGCAAGAATTAGGGCATGATGCTGACTGCCTTAAAAACCACACAACTAATTTCAGTTCAAGTCTTGCATTGATTACCTTAAAAAATAATTTCAGACCACCTCTGGAGGTCTGAGCTGGTGGGAACAGTTGCTCCACTCCCCTGTTTGCAGGCAGTGGAAACCAGGAGTGGCAGCAATTGCTCCTCAACTGGCCAAGAGTCTGCAGGTTGAGAGAAATCATCACACCAGCAAGGCTGCCTCTCATTACCAGGCTTTGACTTGCTGACCCACCAGGCCCTGATGAAAAAGATCATCCTGCCTTATAGGAGGGCAAAAAAACCATTGCAACCATGTTTTTGGTTAATTTTCAAAGTGTGAACCGCACATTCCGACGCAATTTTATCTTCCTGAATCTACAAACTGATCAAAGTGCTAAGAAAAGCCTCAATTCTTTTATTTCAACAAAATGCTACAACTGGAGTCCTTAGAGAAAACTATTTTCACAACCAAATTTCCCTTTGGTTAGTTATTTCCCGGTGGCCAAGGGATGACATCGGAAATGGACACCCATCTCGTGAATGACTTTCTGTCCTCCCAAAAGGACAGAGTTAGCACTGCAGATTCGAGGGCAGAAATACAACTTCCTCACGCTTCTCAACTCCCATTTCCCATCGGTATCTGCTATTACCTGGGCCTACGCTGAACTTCAGGCACAGGGGAAGCACACGGGAGCAGCAGGAAGGCTACGATCCTCAACCCACCCAGTCGCCTGAGCTCCCCAGGAAGCCTGAGGGAGACGTTCCTCCCATGGGGCATGTACGCAACCCCCTTCAGCTGGTAAAACGTGTCATTTCCTCACAGCTGTGACACGGTACTCACATAAAGCCAGCAACATAAGTGTTGGACAGCCTGGGAGCTCCCCCTCCATAGGCAGAGCTCGTCTCTCCCAGCCAGACTTTCTTGTCGGGCACAGTCCCACCAACAATCTGGCCAGTGTGGTGTAGGGAGGAAGAGAAAGAGACAGCAGTTAAGTTTTTGGCTACTGAAATAATGGGCAATCAAAATCTTGCGCTTTAGCCAAATGCCTACATATGACATTTGCATTTAAGGGATTACATCAACTGAGGTGGGATGTCACAGAAATTTTGATCAAAAGGACTAGAAGCAGATTTACTTCCTCCCCCATCCAAAAATCACATCTACGTTCTATGTAGAACGAGGCAAACATCACTAAAAGCGAGGTCCTGTAAGCCTTCTCATGCTGAGTAGTGGTGTTCTCTAAGTTATACTGTTCTCAGGATCTCAAAATACAAAGAAATCGGGGTGGGGTGGGGAGTATGACCATAAATTACATCCCTGAGTAATGACTACATTGATAAATGAGAGACTTGTAGGTTTGAGATGTATCTGGCACCATGCCTGCTACATGGCAAACTATTGGAGCTTATTTATTAGTAGTATTGTTAATTTTTTTTTTTTTTTAAATTTACAATGACAGCAGCACCCGAGCTTTGAGGATCCCTGTTGATTGCTAGTGAGAATTTGCACTTTATTCAGGATTCTCTGCTAACCCCATGAGAGACTGAAATGTCGTATGACTGTCGCTACCCCTCTTCACTTTTTTAATAATAAAAACCTGGTTTGGGTATACGGCATTTGACCTCGTTTGTGTCTTAATCTCGCTCTTGGGATCATATCGAAACCTGCCCTGACACTGGATCAGGACAACCCCCTGAAAACTGAACATGGCAATTATTGAACAGGACAAGGCACCTCCAGAACTTCGTGTACAGCTGCGGCAAAGGTATCCAGCACTTCAGGACTCAAGAAATCCTCCCTTGTTGCACTTCGTCCATTCACATAGTAACTGCAAATGGAAAAAAAAGCACAGCCAAAATTAAGGAAAAATACCACCACCAGTACAAAACACCACCAAAAGTACTCAGTTGCTTGATATATTTATCCACAGCATTATTTTTCTGTCCCGTTTTTTCTTTTTTTGTTCTCTAAATGTGTAGGTGTGTTGTTTGTATTTAAGGGACTGTCAGGTGTAACTACCTCAATGGAGGCACGATATCACAGAAATTTTGATCAACAGAAGTAGTAGGGGTTTTTTGCATCTACTTATTTAGAACAAGGAAAGCATCACTGAGTAAAAGCCAGCTTCTGTAAATCTTCTCTTGCTGAGGAGTCTGACACTCCTATGTGACTACTTGCTTTACTGTATCAAGTTATATATTAAAAATATCAGATCCCAGCTTCTGTCCCTCTGTGGGAGTATTTTGGCCATCTGGAGGGGAACGAGATGGAGGCGTCCCCATGGGATGAAGGGTGCTCTCCACCATGAGCAGAAGAGTCTGGGCTGTCCAAATAAAGAATGGGAAATTGGGCTCCTTGTGTTTTTTTGCATTTCAGCACACTATCATTCAGTTCTACCAGAAGTAGCTGAAGTCTTCCAGCCACAAGAGGAAGCTAAAACCCGATAATCCTAAATTAGTAAAGAAAATAACGCGTGCCCATTTAAAGCAAAGGCAGCCACAGGGCAAGAACAGCCCAGGAAGAGGGGAGGACATGTTTTATGCCTTGCTAGCAGCTCAAAATACATAGATAAGTCATATTTGTCTACATATATATATATATATATATATATAATATATAAGCATGAGCATCTTTTCTCACTGTCACCTGGCTGCTGCATGTCACCATGCTGCACTGGACTCCAGAAAGAAAACCCCCTTTGCATGGAAATCACTTTCAAACATGCGGAGCTCAAGGCAGGTGCCCTGGGGTCGACTTGCCCGCCTGAGCAGTTTAAAACTGCATCTCTTAGTCACAGTACAGAAGCGAAGGGCTGGGACTGTGCTGGTGCTGTCTGCACTGTGGGTGGGATCTGGGGGCGAGTTACCCACAGACAGCCCCAACTGACTTGGAGAGCAAACGTAAGGGAGCAGGAGGAGCTAGCACTTCTTTATGGGTGAGGGTCAGCCAGACCTGCGGGGCTTTTCATTTATATCAGACATAAACAGGGAAAAAAGGCAGCATGTAATGCATCAGCTAATAAGGCATTTTTTTACAAGGAGTTGGCTGCATTTGCCAGCAGGCTGACTCTCTGAATTTGCTTTTTAGGGACCGAAAATTTCACACTCAAGCAGATTCAGCCTTTCTAATGCCAAGGGGAGAACCAATGTCAGGGGTACAGACTCTGTTTCAAAGCCCAGTCACCCATGGGTTGTTTAAAACCCAACGTTGAAAACCTTCTGCTCTTGCAGAAGTTCAGCAGAGGCATCTCTGCTGAGTAAGTCTGAGCTACCTTCTTTCCTTTTATACAACAGCGTCTTCTTCCCTTAGGAAAGTGCATTTTATTTGCAAGTGTTGGTAACTCGGAGCTTTGAGATAACCAGGACCACTGCTCACACCTCACGAGCTTCTGGTACATGTTGAAACACTGCGTATGCAAAAAGGCTCAACTGTCCCAGAAACTCTCCTGGGTTGGGGGGGGACAGCTGTGACCTACCCCCTCACTCTCTTCTGAGAAATAAAGCTGCTGTGCCGTCTTTTTCTCTGCATCCCACTTCTGTTTTTCTCAGTGCACACATTTAGCAAGCAAAAGGACGATTCTGCACACGTGGCGTTCCCCACTGCTGCGCCTATGTTACAAACCCCCGTCGCTGCTTTTGGGCCTCTTAGGAGACCTTCTGCACTTCTCTAATGCACCCCCTCAATATATCTCTTATTCTGAGTGGAGAAGTTTGCAGAGAGGCACCCGAGGAACTGCTGAAAGGGGGAATTTCTCCACCTCCTTCACACTGAGATGTTCAAATTGACATTTTGTAAAGACAACAGGTGATAAGCAGAGTGACAACGGTATCCAGAGTGGTACTTACTGGTGCCACGTGACAGAGTCGATCACCTTCCCTCCCGATTTCAGGAAGCTGCAAGCAGAGGGGATGCAGTGGAGAGCCAGGGTTAGTGGGTACTGGTGACGGGTGGCCCCCACGAGTGAGCTGCTGCGCACAGCCCTCCCCCTCTCTCCCCGGCTGGAGGCAGTGATGGAGAACTGCTTTGGGGCCACACTTTCGATGGCTTTCACAGAATCATCTCGGTTGGAAAAGCCCTTGAAGCTCCTCCAGTCCAACCACGAACCTCACACTGACCGTTTCCAACTCCACCAGATCCCTCAGCGCTGGGTCAACCCGACTCTTCAACCCCTCCAGGGATGGGGACTCCACCCCTGCCCTGGGCAGCCCATTCCAACACCCAACAACCCCTTCTGGAAAGAAATGCTTCCTAAGAGCCAGTCTAACCCTGCCCTGGCGCAGCTTGAGGCCATTCCCTCTTGTCCTGTCACTTGTTCCTTGGGTCAAGAGACTCACCCCCCCTCTCTGCACCCTCCTTTCAGGGAGTTGTAGAGGGCGATGAGGTCTCCCCTCAGCCTCCTCTTCTCCAGACTAACCCCCCCCAGTTCCCTCAGCCGCTCCCCATCAGACCTGTGCTCCAGACCCTGCACCAGCTTCATTGCCCTTCTCTGGACACGCTCGAGTCATTCAATGGCCTTAAATAGGCTTTGGGCAGCCTCAGCGGGTTGTTGGGAGGATGAATTAATGCTTGTGTAACAAGCAGAGATTTCTAAGGTGAAAAGCCTTGTTAACGCAGCACCAGAGCCAGCACTCCACTGAAAGGTGTGCGGGTCACTGAAGTACTGCCAGCGTCTTAGTTTCAGCTGTCTGAGTTTTAAGCCTTGAGCTCATGCATGCAGCTAAGATTTCAGTCATCCCCAGTCAAGGAAAGAAAAAATTCCATGTTTCTAATTTAAGGAAAAATGCAGGAAATTAGTTCTCAAATAGACTGGACGTACCCATTTGTACATCCTTACTATTGATTTGAAGCAGAAAATCCTTAAAATCCTGCCCAGATTCCTCCTTATGTCCCCTGTATCTGGGTTCAGACATGCCACCACTACCCACGCCCACCCCCCCCGGGGGGTGCTGCCCCACACCCCTACCTTCTCAGCAGTCTCTGTGTGTGCTTTCGGGGCTGTCCGACATCAGGACCGTAGAGCTTCGCGTGCCGGTAGAGGGGATAGTTACTCAGAAGTTGGCGTAAGTGAATAAAATCTTGCCCCAGCTGGAAGCCGTCGATGTAGACGCCAGATTTCTTTCTGAAGCTGTTCGGCTCTGGGGAAGACGCGTGTGCATCAGCACCCTGCTCTAGCGTCGGGGCATAAAATAAGGGCAGCTTGCTCCACGTGGGAAGTACTAGCCCCCTGTGGCCTCACATGATCTGGCACAGTGTGGGTGAGATGTTTGAAGGTGACTGAGCGTGAAACTCCAGCACTCTGCCCCAACCAGTCCGCTGAGGTGACATCCTGCACTGTTCAGCTCACCTCAGAGCAGCAAAATCCTCTCAGTTTGCTCATTCACTGGGCCTTCTGTGACATCCCTCCTCGCAAAGTAAGAGCTTAACGCTTCCCAATAAAACATCACCTTGCCTTTATGGGCCATCACCCAAGACACCCCGAATTGCCAGCCCCTTCCCTGCGGCGGTGGCTTTCCAGGTGCCTGCTGGCCTGGCCCACAAGAAGGCTTCACACTCACCGTTCCCGAGCTCCCAGGAGATGTTGTACCTCTGCCAGGCACAGTAGTCCAGCAGCGCCCGGGCATTCGAGCTGTCCCACTGCAAGCCACCTTTCCGCAGCAAGGCGTTGAGCCCGAAGATCAGGTGAAACCCTGAGCAGTTTGCAAAGCTGTAGAGAATATCCAGCGTGTTTTCTGTAGGAGGAGAAAGGGGGGATGTTTATCTCAAGGTTACAGCGTGCTAGATGAGCTCCGGCCAAGTGACAGTCTTTACTGCCTCTGTTTATTTAGCCTGGTGCTGCAGACGTGCCAAGCTCTCCCAGCTGGACACAAGAGCCCAGATCTTTCTACCCACCATCCTGCAAGGTATTGAGATCCTCCCAGCTCTTGCAGCAGCTGAGTACTATTATATATGAGCTGGCAGACAGTAGAAAAAGATTTCCCAGAAACATTTCACCCACTTAGAATACTATTCATTTTCAGTGGTTTCAGCTCCTAACAGCCTACAGTGCTTTTACCGTGGGGCAGAGGTTTGCAGCCCCCTGATCATAAACCCTAGCAGAAAAACCCGTCAAAGTCTTACTTGTAATGGTGGTGTTTTTGTGCTTTTTCCAGTTATGCTCTGCAAGAATCAGCTTCTCCTGGCTGGGCCACTGGGCTAGCAGTAGCTTCTCAACAGCAGCAAACACAGGCCTCGAGCCACAAGTCTCTGTAGGGCAGAAGAAGGATGAGAGCAATTAAGTCCTTGTCTCCACGGCCAGGGTGGACCCCTCGGGAGGCCTCACAACTGCTTGGTGCCAGGCTGAGAGCCAGTCTGTGAAACAGCCCCCTACTTTCACTGTGTTAAACCACACAGAAAGAGGGCTGGCTTGATGCATAAATATGTATTATATGGCATAAGATGCTTTTTTTTTCCCCAAGCTCATGTTTTTTCTTGGCATGCAATCGAGGAACAAGCCACAGCCAAAAGAGGAAGGTGCAAGCCAGAGTCACAGTTACCCAGAGAGGAGGCGGCCGCACAGCAAAGCAGTAGTGGGGGGGGGGGGGGGGGGGGGGGGGGGAAGTACCACTTAACTGCAAATCTGAGCGTCACCAGTTGTACAGTGACACACGGTTGCACTGCTGTGCTATGTACCACAGGAACAGATGGGAAATTTTTCATGTGAAACACTTCTGGAAGGATTTACGTGCTTTTGCTAAGTTTAAAGAGGAAATGGACTTCAACGCAGTGGGAAACCTCCCGCACCAGGAGCAAGCTCGAGCAGTTGGCAGTGGCCCGGTGGGTTTGCACTTGCCCTGTCAAAGCGACAGGAAGGCAAGGCTGTGCCCCCAGCCTAGCTCTGGCTTTGGCCAAGATAGAGAAAATGGACACTCTGTTCTCATCAGGTTATTTCTTCCACCCATTACTTAATTTTTGCAATGAAACCACAACTTTTAAACTGACCTTGACCACCTTCCAGGCGGCAGGGGAGCTCCCAAGACTGCTGCGGGGAGCGCAGGGCAGCAAAGGGAGTGTCCCAGCAGACGCCGGGGTGGACAGGAGTTTCCCTGTGCCCTTCCTCATTCTCCCACAGCTGGCACAGCTCATCCCACAGACCATGCTGAAGGTCCACAGATCTCCTCTCCGTGGAGAAGAGCAATGCTGACCCCACAGAGGACCCCCAGCACTGCTGCTGTGCCCTTGCGGCATCCCCTGCCTGCATCAAAGCCACCTCCTAAACCCAGGATGGTTTTGAGTCTAACACGTTGATGCCCGTTTTACCTTGCTGGGCCTGGAGTTCCCAGAGGATTTTTTCTTCCAGAGTTGAATCCTTGTTGGGATCAAAGATGAGAAAATCTGTCTGGGTGCCGCCAAACCTCAGGAAGCCTGGGGACAGGGCCATCGCCAGGGCACGCAGTTTGGGATTGCTGAGGAAGGGATGTCAAGAAACAGGAGAAACACATATATATTTGTGCAGAGCGTGGCTTCAGTATAGTGGCTAAACACGGCAAGTGCTCAGAGGGACGTGCTGCAGTAGGTAACCTGAGGCTACCCAAGTCACCTCGGGGCACTCCTGACCCCTCGCTGGACCTGTGTCCCCGTGCAGACACCATGGCACAGAGACGCTGCTGCTGGCCAAGTGAGCCAGGAGAGTGTTGGCGAGGCAGTGAGGGGAAGACGCGCCCCAGGGAACACGTTCACGGACAGGGAGTCCAATCCTGGGGGCAAAGCAAGGCAATACTTCAAAACACATATTTTTCTTTGTCCTAAGCATCCTTCTGCGCTAGATTTTTTGGTTTTGTTTATACAGAACTAATGTACCAGTCCCGCGAGGAGGTGGACATAAAACTGATTTTACACCATCAGTCCCAGTTTCTGTCAACAACAGCCAAAGTGATCGCTTTTGTACCCAAGAAGGATTAAGTCTCCACGCTGGGACAAACCTTAGCTCTAGTGAAGCAGGTTTATAACATAACATAAGCTCTGCCTCCGCGACTTGCGCACAGGGTGTGCCACACTGACACCCAGCCTTTGCTGGGGGGAACCGGGAGGCCCTGGAGGACGCAGGGCACACAGGCACCTTCTGCTCCGTGGTGGCACACAGCAGATTAGAGGCCACCAAGTGCTCCCCGCTCCTCACGGCGCGGGGCTGGCCCCGGACTGAACCCCAAGGTGTGAGGTTGGGGCTGCAGGTTGGGGACTTGAGCACTTTCCAGTAAAGCTGGTGTCTCCTCTTTCCCCACCTTGGTGAGGAGGAAACAATGAAAGTGGTGGGAGGAGGGAAACCAGGACTGAAAAATGCGAGCAGACAGATTAAAAGGAAAGAATTAAGGTAGATTCCAAAAAAAGGTAGAATCAAAAGGAATAGAGTACAAAAAAACCAGATCAAAAGCAGGGAAAAAAAGGCAAGAGAGAGCTCAGAGCCAAACAAACAGGCAGGGAACACCATCACTTGGCAATCCAGAGTTGCTCAGTGTTACCCAAGGGGGGAAAAAGGCTTCATTTTAAGGACCTCTCGATTCAGCTTTGATGGTGACAGACGTTCCTCAGCATTTATTTGACTTCTCGCTGACAGTGCCCCGGCAAATGCCTGAAAAGCTGCCCGAGGACTCCGTTGGTTTTTCCCTCGCAGCCCCCAGCCCTGCCACATGTAACCTCTCTGCTCGGCGGTTTCCTTCTCCTTTTTTATCTGCTCGCAGAGCAGCTCCTCTCCTAAGTTTATCCCTGTGGGTTTCCAGCGAAGTCACCCCCCCGCGCCGAGCTGCGCCTTCCCCCCATCCACGCTCCCTCCGCCTCGCTGCCCTGGGAGGATGAAATCAGTGAATCCCGAAGCAGAGAGGATCCAGCAGCCTCCCCCGGGCCCAGCTCCAGCCATGGGGTGTCCCCGATGTCCCCAGCTTGCCTCCCAGCCCTGCCCCTCCGGGCACTTTTCCCAGCGCCCCGCCGGGATGCCCGGGCTCCCCTCTCCGGGGCTGCGGATCTCTCTGCCTCCCGGGGACCGCTTCCCCCCGGCTCCGGGGGGACCCCTTCGCCGCCCCTCCCCTCACCCCCCACCCACGGCCCTTTTTCCTTTGCCCAAAACGGGGAGGGGACGCGGCTCACCTGAGCAAGGCGACATAGCGCGGGTCCCGGGCTAGGCTGGCGTCTAGGGTGAGGGAGAGGAAAGCCGGGCTTACCTCTCCCCGGGGGTTGCCCCGCAGCCCCAGCCTCAGCACGGCCGCCCGCCGCCCCTCCGCCAGCACCGGCACCAGCACCAACAGCAGCAGCATCCTCATCCTCATCCTCCGCTCCGCTCCACCGGCACCACCCCGCGGGGGGCGGGCCCGGCCCGGGGGTGCAGCCCTCCGCTCCCCGCCGGCAAGAAGGACGGGGCGGGTCGTGGGCAGCCGGCCCCGAGACCCTCCTTCCCCTCGGAAAGGGGCTTCAGGCCGCAGTGGCCTCCTTGGGGCGCAGCCCCGCTCGCCCAGCCTCCCCCTGCGCCGTGTCCCAGACCCCCGACGCTCGGAGTTGTTCTCCCGACAGCCCCAACTCTTACAAAATGGACCCGGGTTTCAAGCCGGTTCCTCGCCTGCTC
The DNA here is from genome assembly GCF_031877795.1 of Strix aluco. Classification (NCBI taxonomy): domain Eukaryota; kingdom Metazoa; phylum Chordata; class Aves; order Strigiformes; family Strigidae; genus Strix; species Strix aluco. Next base: position 81,825,521 of record NC_133934.1, read on the forward strand.
AGACTTTTCCAGCGTCGCAACCCGCTGCAGCCGCCCGGCCAACTGCTCCCGCTTGCCCCGGGCGCAGCTGCGTGTGAAAAACAGGGGGCTGGAAAATCGCGACGTGCTGAGCGCTGCGGTGGCTCAGGGGATGCGGGGTCAGCCCGACATCCCAGCCGCGGGCCCTCGCTGCGGGAAACCGAGTCACAGCCCTGTGAGGGGTGCTTCAGGCTGACACCCCCCTCCCCGCCCTACAAGGCTGCTGCAATAAGGCTATTTCTTAATTACGGCCAACACACAACTTGAGATTGCTGTTACAAAAACGGCTCCAGCGGGCTCTGGGTCTGCGCCCCAGGTGCTCCCGGCAGAGCCCAGCCTGAGGTGAAACTCCTTCTTCTTTGGCAAGAGCTCGCCTTGCCAGGGAGCCCTGTCAGGAAAGGGGCAGCTGCAGCCACGGGGCGGGTATTGCTTAATCCGCAGCTCTCGGAACATCTGCAGAGTTTTTAAACAATTACGCTCAACACCGCCATTACATTTCCCGTCCGCTCATCCTGAAGCATCCATGTTTCTTATTAAGTTTGTTTTCAAAAAGGTCGCTGGCTGGAACACGCTGCAAACGGTCCAGTCTTCGTCTGTTACTTTATTTGGGTGCAGTACTTCCCACACTCACCCCAATCGGGGCCTTAATCAGTGCGGTTCAAGCTCTCACCTGCCTGGGCCTTCCTGTTCCTGCTTACTCTACATTTTTATACTATTAAGTAACCCGCCCCCAGAATGAGAAGAACTAGACCAAATTAACTCTGTTTTTGATAAATGCATCCATGGCTCTGCCAGAAAGAAAACAGCAGTGACTCTCCTGACTGTCTCAGCATCTTAGTCAGTGCAATGCTTCCCTTTTCGGGGGTACGCCAACAATGATACGCCTACACCCACAGGAAGGGCTGGTGTGACTGTCTGCCAGACAACAATTCGTCTGGCAGCAGGTGACGGGAGCACTACACAAACTACCCAGCCCCACGAGCCAACCAAGGATTTAAGAATGCACCTCAGTGCGTGACCAATCATTGCTGCAAACCCTAGGAGGGTCATTAGCACAGGTACAGACAATGTTAATAGCTGCCAGAAGAGAAGCAGCCTCCACACGTGGTTTTTTTTCTGTTAGAATTCACTACTTTGCCCTTAATCTCCTTAATGTGTTTCTTCAGAGAGAGGTGCTTTGAGCCACTTGCCACTGCACTTTATTTCTCACAGCAGAGGCACAAGGTGCATGTTTCAAAGGGTCAGGGCCATGTTTTGGATGCAATTGCTGTGCGCAGATGTAGGTACAAAAGGTCAAGCCTGGCATCCTGGCTTTATCAAATTAGTTTTCTTCCTAGTAGCTGGTACGGTGCTGTGTTTTGGCATTAGGATGAGAATAATGTTGATAACACTCTGATGTTTCACTTGTTGCTAAGCAGTGTTTATACTAAGTCAAGGACTTTTCAGCTTCTCACGCTGCCCAGCCCGCGGAGGCTGTGAGGGGACACAGCCAGGACAGCGGACCCAAATCAGCCAAAGGGAGATTCCTGCCCAGTAGATAAACTGGGGGGAGTTAAGCAGGGGACAACAAAGCTCAGGGATGGGCTGGGCATTGCTCAGCACGTGGTGAGCAATTGTATCGTGCATCACTTGTTTTGTATAGTCTATTATTATTTTCACTTCCTTCTCTGCCCTATTAACTTGTCTTTATCTCAACCCACGAGTTTTACTTCCCCTCCCCCCCAATATCCTCTCAATACAGAGGTATTTGGACTCTCATGGAAATTAGGGCAGAATTTGAGTGATGCCCTGTGAGCTACAAGACGAGGGCATAAGAACCAGGACTAGGCTTAAACCCACTTGCGTGTTGTTTGAAGGCGGCTCCGTAGCAGCACCCCATCCAGCTTCCTCCCTCCGGAGTCTCACCCCTGACTTGTGGTCAGGCAGCTCCTCGCAGGCAGTTCTGCTTCTCTCAGGCCAGCGATGCTGTTAGCAGACACACTGTGCTGACTAGGTTTTTACAACTAGGAAGAACTAAAAATAAAACTTTCCAGGAATTTCAACAGTCCAACAGCAGCAGCACCATGTTATTGCTAACAGTGACCCCACTGCATTCCTGGGCAAGAACCCATATATATCTCTATATATCTCTCTATTTATATATATATATATGTATCTCAGTGCTCTACTTGTGCATATTAGGGGAATTCAGAAGAGAAGAGTTGTCTGTACAAAAGGCAAACAATTCTTGTGACATAGCAGTGTTTGGGTGGATGAACAGAACTGACCCATGTCAGAGTAGCACTTACTCTTTGTTTCTACATAAGAAGCCCCAGGAAGATGAAACTAAGACTAAGCTGATGCCAAGAAAGCCTAGAAACTGTAAAAACACAGACAGACGCCCGTGAAGGTGTTTTTGTAAGCTGTCCTTACCCCCTGCTGCCAAACTCCCGGGCAGACCTTGTCCTGACACAGCAGACAGCTCCCAGCACTCCCAGATGGTTTTATTTCTGAATGCAGCTGGTTATGAGACTCTCAGATGGCACCACTGTTTATTCAGAGATGGAAATGACACTTTGGGTCTCAGTTTTCAGCAGTTCTCTTTGAAGTACACACAGCCTTATAGTGTTAAAAGACTGTTTCCACTGAGTCTGCCGCTGACAAATTGAGGTGCCACAGGAGCACCGCAAAATCAGCCTCCCTTCTAATCAAAACAAAGCTTTTAAACGATAATATTTGGCTCTCATTACAGCCGATACTCAGTACTGGACCACCACGCTGAAAGAGATGAAATGAAGCTTTAAAAGGAGGGACAAAGCGAGAGCTGCCTAGGCAGGACTAGCTCACGCGGAAGCAGCTTTCCAGAACACAGGAACACAATGGGTCTCATGCACACAGGGAGAACTGACAGCTAAACGTTAACCTAAGCCTGACCCTCTTCCCAGTCCTTCCACCAGACAGTTTTCAGTAAGGTTTGTACAGGGATTCCCGAAAGCACAGAATTAGGACTCGGGGGAAGGAAGGGAATCGCACAAACACAAGAACTGGTAGTTGAAAAGTGGTGGGAATAGGCACAAAGACTGAGAAATATGCTCTGACTTACTCCGCGCTATTGCAGCCTGAAGAGATTTCACACACCACAGTCCTGATCCAATTTAGTGTGGGTTATGAATTGGCAGGAACATCCTACAGAACGTATTTTTACAACGTACCTTAGCTTTATGTGATGTAGCGATAGACTCATGGTCGCTTCTTTCCCTTTAACACAGGCTTTAGGATATAAACATCGCACTGAAGTGAGAAATCTTTGCCTTCCACAACATCCTGAACCCATCCTTAGCACAAGCCTTCCCCTAGCATAACCACCCACAAGACATTCACCCATTTTGACACCTGCACATTACACTGCATTCTATGAGCCAGGACTGCACTTGACCCTGAAGCAACTGAAACAAAGACATTGCCTCAACAGTGAAGTTTTTTCCTGTTAAGCAGGAATTCTTTATTAGCAGCGTTAGCGTCGCCCTGGGGATTCTCCACCATATGGGCTCCCCCAAACTAGCAAGGAACATCAGTTTCCATACACACAAATCATACATATTCATTAGATTTCCTGGAAAGGGCTGTCTTATGATAATGAGTTCCCGGAATTCATTTACATAGTCCCAGCATGCGTAGTGGAAATAGGGTGAGGGGCTTCGGTGGTCGAGGGAAGAAGTAAGCAGTCTTCTTCATGGTGTTCGCTAGCTGACCTTCTTTCCAGAGCATGTACTGTGCAGTAAAGTCCAGGTGCCTCCTTCCTAAATCAGCAGAATCATCCTCCCTAAAACAGGGTCTCTGCATCTCTCTGTTCGAGCCCCCCCTTACCTTAGTTTTCCCATTCTGGGAGTTGCCCAAGTGCCCACTGAAGGCCTCGAGTCTGTTCCCAGGGATTTCTGTCGGGAGCCTGACACGTTTCAATCTCACCCAAACGGACAAAGGGACCTCAGGCACCAGCTGAGGAGTCAGGAGTCCTTGGGAGACAAATGAAGCAAAACACAAGCAAAGCTGTGAAACAAACAGAGCAAGGCACAAGCAAAGCTTTCATCCATCACAGTTTAGTCTTAATAATTGTCAGAAACTCATCTGTTTGAGCCCTTCCATTCCCTTTCACACCTCAGCACCATCCAGCAGCATAAAAATACTGCGACCAGCATCTGTTGTATACTTCTTTCCCCCTCTCTCATCTCCACCCAGGGAAAAAGCCCAGGTAAGAAAGCTTTCTGTGAAAACCATTTAATCATACATTAATACACACTGTATAAAGAAAAAGCAATGTGAAAGATGTGTACTGCCTTGCTTGGTAAGTTGGATTTCAGAAAAATAAGACAAGCTACATACAGCAAAGCTTTAGTGCAAATCACTGCAGTTTCTTTCATTTCACTTCTAACGTTTTCAAAGGTCACAGAGAAAGCCTTGGGGCAGCTGCACTCATCCATCTTGCAAAGCACAGCCTGTATAAACACAGCAGTAGAAACAACAAATGTCAACTCCTTCTGCTTTCCAGACCAGCTTCACACAAACCTGAAAACACCTGCTTGTTTCAAATCAGCTTTTGCCACCATTTTCAAAGGGGCTGCGGGGTTTGTGGGGAACACCTGGCACACAGCTCCTCAAAACCTGGCCTTGCAACAGTGCTGGCTGTTACAGTGATGTACAAGCCTGAGGATGGGCAGTGAGGGACCCAACAACAGTTGCCAGAAATAATTTTTTCCTGCTGCTCCCCTTCACAATCTAAAAATAAAAACATACACTTTTTAAAAATCAGCATACAAGTATCATGGAAAGTATTGTAACAGAGGTTAATGGCTCATTAACTACTCCTGTACTTAATGTAGCAATTAATCAATTATTTCTGTAACATCAGTTATTACAATAACTCAATATTCAGAGTGAATAATTTTACAGTAATTTGCTCTTTTTTTCCCCCAACAATCCATGCAAGACTGTTTCAAACTTTGGAAGAACACCATCAAACATGAATTAACCTTGAGAGCAACTTACAGGCATCACTAAAATTTTCCTACACGCATGTTACATCAACCACTTAGGTATGTACTCACATTTATGCTGGGGTGAGCATCATGTCTTTTGAAAACACCACAAATAAACCAGCACAGAATTTCATATTATCTATCATTTGGTCAAAAAAAAAAAAAAGTCTTTCTCAATTAAAAGGGCAAGGCATTAAGAGACACTTATACAATCCGGCAAATATTGCTTCTGCACTTGAGGGCAAATTACACCTTATTGTTAGAGCCAACTTCACACGTTCTCATGTTTCCAAAAACATGTGTGCCTTAGGCACTGAAGTACAGTAACAGGGTTCCCCTGTGGGCACTGAATCTAGCAGTGGAAATGAATCATGCTGCCTCTGAAAAGTGCTATTTTTAAATTCTTGACCTGGTTTAATACTGGATGCACTCAAACATCTCACTTATCCAAACTTGGTGGTCTTAGAGGCACGTTTCTGCTAAGTGAAGGCTTATAAAGAATTTATTCAACTGCTACCTATGATTTCTCTAATGCAACAAAGCAAGCAGTAAAATACTAGCCTTTTCATCAGTTTTTCACCACTACCCCTTTCAGTCAAGCGTTCAACCTCTAACGACCCCACTGGCTCTAAAAACATTCATATTTATGTCTAGAATCCCAACACAATTAACCAAAGTTGAATAAAAACCACAGTTTAACTGAGGTTTCTCTTACTTTTCCTTTACTGAGAAGGGACACCTGATTTTACAGGTATAAATACGTACTTAGACACACACTATATTACATAGAAAGGTCCTATTTCAGTGTGCCAGTGTACTGGCTACCATGAGTTAACCCAGCAGCCTGTCACAGCTTTCAAGTCTTTCTTAACATGCAGTGCTTTAACCCTGCATGTACTGCACACTGCCTTTGAAAAGTTCACTGTGTCACAAATGAAGAAGTTTTAGGCATCTTCAAAAGTACTTTCACGAAGCCTAACTTTTTGCTGGAGCACATCTGGCTCAGATACCTTTAAATATCTTAACTAGTGACTGACACATGCCCATAGAGTCTCAGAACTTGACATGGCTTGCCACAAATCAGTTCTTCAAGCCCTCAACTTTATTAGTCTTCACATTTAAGCAAGAAATTTAAAAACATTAGAAAAATGTAAACCTTTGGTTTGGAAGACTGCTACAGAAACATCCTGAAAGAATTCTCTCTTGGGGAACTGCCAGAGGCTCAACACGAATTTGATATTCACGTATTTTAACAAGGCTTCAACTAGGCATTGTTTACAATTTCTTACACAACTCTGGGACAACTTTCATTATGAATTGCTGCTCTATTTCTCTCCTTCCATTAGCTACACCAAGAGTACAGAGATTCCTGCAAGTAGGAACTTTGGAGTAGCTCACTCAAGTAAGTGTCCTAAAGGGAATATGCAGTGTAAAGACATGATTTGAGTCAGCTGTGAATCTAAGCCCTCAGAAGTACCCATCAGGCAGTTAATCCAGTCCCCAAAGCTCCTTAGGCTACAGCTGAAAGCAGGAATGAACATCTTTTGATTCTAGCCTATTGCTCAAGAGGTTCAAATCAAAATCTCCAAGTTAAGTCAACTTTCCAAGAAACATTCTGAACTCAGAACTCACACAAAATCGAGGTATACAAAAGGCATTAAATATTTATTATAATTACAGCAGTTTTACACAGGAAAGTTAAAAATTAAAAAAATATCCCAATTTTTGGATTAATGATTTTTCACGGTCAGCAGGTCCCTGGGATATCTGTAGGCACCTTTAAGAGTTCTTCAACTTCTTCTTGTAAAGCCTCAGCTTTTTCACTCAGCAGCATCTATAATTAAAAAAAAAAAAAACCACCACAAAAAACCCCATTAGAAGACAAATACAAAGATTACACCACTGTTTCTTTCCAAACTTGCATCTGGTTTGTTAGAACTGCTGCTGCTGCTCACAGGACCACGGTACCTTTACCTCAGAGGACTAACGTTTTCACAAGTACTACCACCAAACATTTTTTACTCTTTAGTGTATACCCATATGAAAAACAGTAACACAAAAATTCATAAAGTACACAGCTGTTTTTTTCAGTTCTGCCATCACATAACACACAAAATTTAACAGAACATAACATTTCTAGACAAAACCTGTTAACAAGAGCATCTTTAAACATTTGTTTTCCACATTGGAATAAACATTTGGAGGTTGCATCTGCCAAGTTGCCAATTTTTGCTTTATACAAAGTTTCTTACTACAGCATTTTACATCAGACATATAGGACCCCTGATACTAGCAACTGTTTAATCTAGCGCCCTGAACTGTTTGTTGCTGGCAGTTGGAGGGTAACAGTTCCCCCAAGCAGCACGTGTAGCACAACACACGCAAATGCTTTAACCTCCCAGTCAGAGAAAACTCCATCAGTTTAATATCTGAGCATGAGAGTGAGCTAGACAGCTGGATTTGGCACTGATGTAGATGAGAAATCTGCACATATCCCTCCTTTTGGCTCACACAGCAGCAAAAAGGCAGTAAGGAGCCTACAACGTTAAATGGCCATGACCTTTTAAGCGCATAAACGCCAAAGTTAGTCCTTTTATTCTGTGAGAATAGACAAACCAAGACTTTGTTACTAGCTGCATCGTTTTTACACCAACTACCCATTCATTTATTCTAGGCATTCTCTCACTTTACTGAAAGTTTGCTGTTTTCGCAGAATCAAACATGAAACTGATGCCAGTGCAACAGCAGGTGTTTAAAGGAGATCTAGGAGAGAAAATACTACCACCTGGTAAATAAAATACCTCCTGTAATTTTTGTTTAGGCACAACGCGATGTTTCTTACAGCTCCTTTCCCTTGGATTACTTATGTGTGCCTAAGAGGCAGATATTAGGTGAAGGCCCTTCTCATGATGCATATTCAAAATGGAAAACAATTAGAAAGGGAAGAACAACAAGGCATGGGCAAGGTTAACCCTATAGCTTGTTGGTTTCTATTTCCACAATTCTGAAAATCCTGTTTTTATCACAAGTACCACTAGAATTTCTATAAGTCCTGAGGCATTGGCAGAACTGAGTGTTTTCAGTTACGATGACTCAGCACAGAGATCAAGGTAGTCATTCGATTCCTAAATTTCATCAGACAAGCTGCCAAACTTTTTTGCCCTTTGCTTCCCCTCTGAAAAAGAGCACAACTTTCCTCTATCCTGATTATAACAAACTGTTTTAAGAAAAGTTTAAGCTTGCCTACCATTCAGGAGCATGAAGGTCAGCAATTCTCAATTCATTACTCTTGACCCTCTTCAACAAATGATGTTGTCAAGAAGATATTTCAATATATTCTCAATACAGATCAGTACTTGGATCACAAATATCCACTAATGCCTTTACTAGCAAACTGAATCCTTCACTTTTAGTGTCATATGTCATATGTAATTTGACATATTGAAGTTCTGAAGCAGGTCTCTGCAACTTTATTTCTAACTTACCTTGGCAGATGAAACAATTTGTTTGGCTTGACGTCGTGACAAGTGCTCAATCGTCTTGACCAGAGTTTCTGGATTTGCATTGGCCAAGTGTGCCAAAGTTTTGTACCCTGCATTATAAAGCTGTTTCGCTCGTGCCTGCAAGTCCAAAATCGTGTTAGATTATTAAAACAAGCAATACAAACTACCATTGAGTGCCAATCTCTGCACCAACCTCAAGCATTTTGTGTTTGTGTATCAATTCAATTCTCTTTGATTTATCTTTCTAAGAACATGAATACTCACAGAGGATCTTTACTCCCCCAGAATACAGCTTTATTGCTAAGATTTACCTCCCCATGCAATCCCACCCAGCAATTAGGAACCCATTTGTGATTTTCCTCTTTTGTTAGTTTTCTGCATTCACTGCCACTGATGGGAACAACTCTCACATTCTTTGAAGGTGTTTAAGTGAAAGGAGGGCTGATTTTATCCGAATTTTTCCACAGTTTTCACAGAACAGAGCTTTCACAAAATTCCAGAAGATACTATACTTTCCTGTTTCAAGCTTATAAGTAATTTTCCCTTCAGTATCACAATAGCTTTTTATTTCTCTAGTTTTGTGCAAAGTCATGGCTGTGAGCTCAGATATACAGCAGATAGCAAGGGAGAGATTCTCTGGAATCTGATCCCCGCCAGTGGAAGGGGGTGTGCATTATCTGCTTCTCTTCACTTGATCCTGTTGCTGTGTAAGGCAGCCAAGCAGTATTTGCTTAACAGAGGGGCTCTGGGCAAATGTTTTTTGCAAAACAAATACTACTAGAACTTTACAAAAGTTTAAATTAAAATACATTTCTATACTAGTAGTGGAGTAACTTAGTATACCCAAGGCTTTAGTATCCTGAGTTATGAAATAATACCCACTTGATGCATAAGTGTTACACCTCCAAATACTTGGTTAACTATCTTTTGCTTCCCCTTCCCCCCCCCCCCCCCACTTTTAAAGACAAAGAATAGAAAGACATTTATTTGATGGTGTATGTAGGGGTTTTTAGCATCCAACACATAACAGTTTACAATACATTATCTTCCTCTATGGTAAACTGAGAGCTGTGAATGTTCATTGATGTGAAGTAGGTGTCATTAATTTCATCAGAAATAACCACAAATTGCCAGCAACTATTTTCTGTACTTTATCTGGCTGTTAGATGCACAGTATGACTGATGACACAGAATCTTTCCCCACTAATGACTCAATCTCATTACAAGGTTTTCTCTTTGAAAACTGTGTAAATGTGCAGAAAATTTTCTCTTTCACTACAACAACCTTAAGATTGATTTTACCATTTTTTGCACAGAAAGCTAAGCAAATCACATCTGTTCAAGATGACAGTCTACCTGCTACAAATATCAGCTCTTGGTATAGTTTTAACTCCAGTGCAGAAGTACCTTGGTTATAGCAATAATTTTGAAGAGTCATCTTCAAAATACAACTTCATGCTGTCCAAGCTATTTTTGCCTTTACATAGAAATGCTCCCATATGGAGTGAGCCATGAAAAAAGACTACTTAGCTTTCACATCTGATTAAGAAAGTTTGATATATACAAACAAAAAACATTAAGCTCTAAGTCTCCATTGTTGTTTAGCTTCTCAGAATAAAACCTTGCTGCCACTAAACTCAATGGTTTGCTGACAAACTGAATTCTACAATAGGCTGGACAAGCAAGTTAGATCACTTTGCAAAGAGGTCCAGTGATTACTCACAACCTTGCACTGAAACCCAAAAAATTTTCTACTTTAATAGCAGTCTTCAATTCAGAGACTGGTTAAGTTTCTTGCTTAAAATACATGTAGCACTGCAAGTGATTTTTACAATCTTTAGCCTAAGATCCCAATAGGACTTCACATATTTCTGTGAGGATCTTCTAAATAAATATGTAAATTCTTATTCCTCTTTACTCCCATGAGCTGAAGAATCCTTACCACAAAAGAAATCTGCACTCTGTTTTCCAATCGAGTATACAGCTAAATTATTGTCCAAATACAGCATTTTCACTGTTGCTGTGGTAGCAGCCAGAAGAAAAACATTATTGGCTCCAGCTCACATTTCCTCAACAGACCACTTCTTCCCCAACCTCCAGGACTGTGGTGGTGCATCTGCACTACGCCAAATTCTCAACAAAAAACTAACTTGGTCTTCCAGACATACTTAAAAGACACAGTAACATTTAAAATACAGGTTTATATTGAAAAATCTCACAAAGCCAGATTTACTAACCTCCAGAACCCCTGCTACCTCCATCAGAGGGATGAGTTCTGTCTTAACACAGTACGTCAACTGCTTGGTAAGTTCTGTCAGCAAGGCTTTATAAACCCAGAATTCTTCCAATTCCTGCAGAGACAGAGATCACTAAAAAAATCAGATCTTAAGTTCTGTATTTGGGGGGTATGATTGATAAGAGGTCAGCTATGGCAACCAGCATATATTTGGCTTTTAGACAGAAGAAAGTTATCCTTTCAGCTAGTTGCAGAGTTGTGTTCAGCACTCTTCAGCTGAACATCCCAAAGTTGGGGCAGTTCTGAAGGTTAAGCAATACATTATTTCAATAGAGGAAAAAAATCAAGAGAACAAGCCAAGTCAACTGCTTTCCTGAGATGACATTTCACAACCAGATGGCCTTATTTCCAGGAGAAGGGTAAAACTGTTCATTATTTCACCAACAGTGCTGACACTGATCAACGCCCTGCACAGTCTGTGTATTTTTCACATTTTCAGTGCATAAAGGTTACTTTTAGTGTAAGAAATATCACTGTACGAGCGTGCTTTTCTGAACAGGAAACATAATTTTGAACAGGAAAGGGGAAATACAGTATCTGTGTTCAGTTCTAATGTAAGAACAAAACTCCAGATTTTGCAAAGCCAACCCCAAAGAATTTATCGGAATTAACAAACTACCTCACAGAAATGTAGAACACAGGAGGCGAACGAGGCAGCAGAATTAAGGAGATTTTGTACATATCCTCGGGACATATTAAATTTCTCTGAAACGCTCCATATATTGGTCTCTTTCAGTAGGGCATAAAGGACAAATGACAGGTAGAGCCTGTTTACCACAGCACTGTCCACGTTCTAGGAATAAAGCAAGTTCGAGTTCAGAGCCAGTATCACATTCAAGATATCCTGTTAGGGCTACAAGGAAATTTTTAATCTCTACTCCTTCACATCTCTAAAACATGTCTATGTTATAACCGAAGACATTAAACAACATCAAGAAAACCAACCAACGAGGTTAAAAGCATCTTAATAAGTAGAACAGTAATAAAGAATGCTAGCAGAAAAATCATCTAGAATTTGTAAATAATCAAGTGAAATGACTAAACTGTCATCTTAGGTAAGAGAAATCTCCAGCCTACCTTTCTGATGGCTTGACCAGAAGCCTTTTTTGTAATAAAGCTTTCAGGTACTCCCACAACATCCACTACTTTTTGCTCTGCTGCACTTAGCTGGTTGAACTAAAATAAGATTTTATAAAGAATTTTCAAATATTTAGTTCTCTTATTATTATAGAAAACACAAGTCTATTACTCAAAGTGAAACAATGTTTTTCAATATCTCTATATAGTACTTAGTCACTAGACACAGTCAGATCTGCAGCTTCTTTGCCTACTTGTTTGAATTATCTGTAGCTGTCCATCTCCGAATGCCACATTTCAACAAAATTAAATAGATTTTAGTGCTACCCCTAGTATGTAACACTTTACAGTAAAGGGAGAAGTTGAATTATGGGTGATCTTACAGAGCGTGCAAGACTAGGACAAGGGCTGGGCTAAGGCTGACATAAGCCTAGTCTGTAGGAAGGTATTGGTCAGAGTAACAGTGGCAGTCATGACTGGAGTTAAGCATCAGACTCAGGTATCAAACAAAGATTAAGACTTAACATTCTTTAGTGGCTTTTGCTCCCTAAACTACAGATTAAATGAGTGAGCATCAGAAGGTAAATATGGCTCCTGATTAATTTAATAGTGGTTTTCTTGCAAGACTACAATGATGTGGTTACATATACCTAGTTGATAGGAAAGCCTTGTTTAAGATTAACCAGACTCTGGTGATGGCAAGGTTAGCACCAAGGTTAGAGTCAGGATTTGGAGTACTGGCAACTCAAAGAGATGTTTCACACCACTGTTTCCCGCAAACAGGGTCAAATATACATGCAAAACAGAACTTAGGTTTTCATGCAATACAGGAAAGCACTTCTGCCCTATGACTGAAAATAAAATAGCATATCTTAACTTTTTATCAAACTGTTAACCCACTACCTACATTTCCAATGTGCATAAACTTAAAAATTAATAAGCAGGATTACTATATGTCCCAATGCATGTTTGCTAGTAAATTCTCACCTGTCTCAAGTATATCATCCAATCTGGGCTACAATTAAAAGTCATATCATACGGAGTTGCCAGATATAGAAGATGAAGATTGCTCTCAAGAACCAGCCCTTCCAAACCTTTCTTCAATTCTCTGTAAAGAAGATTGCAGTATGCCAAGTCTATAGCCCCTATAAGCACACAACATATTGCAATTTTAAGCAGGCACACAGAGTTAAGTGTAATAGATTTTAACATAGAGTTAGTATTTCTTTGTCTTCCACAACAGCTTGTTATGCCATCTGAACTCCAGGTAAATCATTAACTTGAAGAATTGCTCTAACCTAACAGCAGCAGTGAAACAGAACTGAAGAAAGGCAGTCACCTATTTCCACGTCTGTCTATTCTGTGTGTGGTTTTGGAGTGTTTGTGAATTGCCTTGGCTTTCATGAAGTCCTGAAACAGTCTTGCAGATTGAAGGAATCTTTCAGAGATTCATCCTACTCCAATTGCTTTCCATACCCCATATCTTTATGCTATGACAGGAAAACAGAACTTCCTGATACGCTCTCCTCTATCACAATTGGTTCTACGTGTCATAGGCTTCCTTTCCCTCTTAAGTTTCCCTCTAGGTCAAGAAATCCGCCTGTTCACAATACCTGTTCATACAATGAATTAAAAAACAAGGTCATGAGCCATTTTTATTACAATCACTACATCAAATCTTTAAATAATTTTTTTGGAGTAAAGTTCTGGTTTTACTGCCATTGTGACCAGTGTTATTATACTTCGTTCCCATCATGCTCAGTCATGTACAACTTCTCCATTCCTACTTTCAGTCCAGCACATCATTTAGTAATCAAAACTGTTTCTCTACAACTTTTTTCATTGCAGTTTCATATGGGAAAATGTATCAAATTGAGATAATGGAGATGAAATGGTTTGTTGAAATAAAGATTGTAATAAGAGCAAAAAAGTCTTACCTTTGTATGTAGCTTTACCCAACAGTGTGATTGTCAGCGTACATTTGGAATTGTGGTCCTTCGCAGATGTTCTTTCTTTTAGGAGTCCTTTTTCTATTAGATTTTCTAGCCCATCTTTAGTTATCTCAGAAAGGCTCTTCTCGTTAGACAGCAGCTGCTGCTGAACACCCAGCAACGTACTGCACATAAAACTGTCGACTTCCTCATGGGTAACTGCTATCTGCATCAGTTTGCAAGTGATTAGCATATTTAAAGATGTCATTTCACATAATACATTCCATAAGCTATATGAAAAAATTTACTGAATAGAGCAGTCTGATATCCTGTTAATGTGTTTCTACAGAAATACACAACGAATAGAATGATAGTCTACGATGGATCTGATGGGACTGCTCTCCATCTGTTCTATTATTCTAGCTACTGCATCACGTTAATGTGTTTCCACTTTATTTTTATTTTGAATCAAGTATCAGAAATTGAAATATTAATACTGTAATGAATCATATGGTAGATATAATTGACTTTTACACAGTAGGAAATTGTCATGTTATGTGATTACTTGACAACTGAGTAAATCAAGAGACTAATCAAATCTTTGTCCTTCTTATCTGATTAGAAACTGTTCTGGAACTTGTAAGCCAATCTGTTTAAAAAGTCTGTTTTTTTCTATAGAATCAACAGATTAGATTTACTTGGCATTCCCAAGCACTTAAGTTACTCACAGAGAAGAGTTAACTGATACCTTCAGCCCAACCAAAGATAACAACAGGCTCTGTATTCCCTTGGTCAACTCCACCAGAAGATTGCTGTAACAATTCTCCAAAGGACTGTTAACTAAATCTTGAACCTAAAAAAAAAAAAGCAAGAAATATCCTAGTTCAGGGAAAATTTATGCATTAGTTTTACACTTTTAAGAATACTGATACACATGATTCAGCTTATAAGGACAATAAGTGTAGACATCTAAAGTTTACACTTCACATCTGAAAACAAAACACATAAAGTTAAGTTTATAGGTATTATTACATAAGTCAAATACTTGCAACATTAACAAGTGAACAAAAATGAAGCTAGGCAGCTCAGGTCCTCCTGTTTACCCCACCCACTCAATCCAACAATTTAAATTACCAACAGCTTTGTAAAAATTACCAAGTGTTTGTCTTTTTCTTGCACTATGAGAATACTTTCTCCCGCACTGTCAATACCAGCTCGACCAGCTCTGCCAATCATTTGCTTATATTGGCTCTTCTTCAGGAAGTCATTAGCAACGTAAGGAGCTCTAAGAATAACCCTGTAAAGAAGTCTTTAGTAAGTTATGCTTTATATTAAAAGTACTAAATGCAGCAATAGAATTTTACAAATGCATTGTTCATATATGGCCCTTGCTGAGTAACTAAGAAAAACCAAAT
This sequence comes from Strix aluco, assembly GCF_031877795.1. Taxonomy (NCBI): domain Eukaryota; kingdom Metazoa; phylum Chordata; class Aves; order Strigiformes; family Strigidae; genus Strix; species Strix aluco. Next base: position 81,840,773 of record NC_133934.1, read on the forward strand.
GCACCTGTTTGAACAGATGTGTAAATCAACCACGAAAACATTTAACAATTTAAGGTTAACTGAATGATAAGCCGTGTTGATCATGTTTTGCAGAACCTCTGGAACTAGCCTTTACATCTACTCAAAGGCCTCAGTTTAAGAGTGGAAAAAAAAATCACTGAGACATAAAATAAACCCTGCTAAAAGACATAAGCAACACTGACTATACATCAGTTATGCTAGAAAGACAACACTTGTCTGTATGTATTTTTTTCCCCCCCTCAGATGCATTATTCCAACATAGATGCACACAAAACTGGATTCTTTGCAAACACTCTGTGGTCATACAGAGTACAGCAGCCATATCATCAGCACTTGTATAAGAAAAGATAACACATTTTTGTGTTAAAACATATTCAAACTGTGTCTCCTTAGAACCAAGATTTGACAATTTAAACACTGTTCTTGGGTAATACCTAAAGAAAACATCACAAATTCATTATTCTTCTGAGTAACTTTACTAAATTACTGAAGCATTTCCTCAATTTATTAAAATTTCCTTAATCCATTTATGTAAGTGCTCTTCAGCATTCTGAGGGACTTGCTACTGATTCACATTTCCTATGTAAGAATTTTACAGTCTTGTGTCTCCTGAGTTGAACACAAAAATCTTAACGCTTCCAATTTGCTAGTAAAAAGTAAAAGCAGAACCATAAAAGTAAAAGCAGAACCATACTTTCAATAGCTCCAATACTTCCAACGTATTAAAGCAATGTTTTTACAAAGCAAAAATCAATGCAACAATGAAATGTTTCAGGTACTAACCTTCTAGCTGGCAGGTTGACTCCAGCAGCTAAAGTAGCTGTGCAAGCAAGTAGACACAGGACACCTGTAGAATATGCTTCTTCTATACTTTTTCTTTCATCATTTGTGAGTCCACTATGGTGATAGGCAATACCAAAAGGGATTGTTTGCTTCAGAACAGGACAGATGCTGCCATTTCCAATATTCTTTAGGTTCTGGATGAGATCTTGTTTCTCTTTCTCCCTGTGAAGTCTAAATTCTCTTCAGGGAGGAAAAGCATTTCTTTAGGCTTTGCTCAATCATTAACTACTTACAAAGAAAAACAAGAGACATGCTTACTGTCTGTTCCTGTTCATTATCCATTCCTCCAACAACTAGGTTGGAGAAACAGTTATTTCCAGTAACTTTAAAATAGCAATACAGGAGACTGATCTTTTCTTGTTTGTAGGCACAGAAGCAATCAAATACTGACTAGGTCTGGGTATCCAGTGCACTGAAGAAAGGAAACGGGGCCAGTATCAACTTGCACTGAGGATTAAAGGTACATCAAAACCGGTTTCAATTTGGATCGCAAGGGACAGGTTTAGTTAGTTTCAGTGTAATTTCTTCCTACATAAATTTTAACTTTGCTAGACCATTATGAGTTGATCAAACTACATTTAAATGGAACCAAATGTAAGTCTGCTTTATTAACAAAGCCTGGTTTAGATTTTACAACTTACATTCACAAAGCAGGCATGGAACAGAGATGAATTTAGCATGCTTTTCCTTTTTTCTTTATTTGTCCTCTAATAACCACTTTTTCCAACTAGTTTGTTTAAAAAATAAGATTTTTTTTTTCTTGATAAAACATTTTTTTAATGAGCCTTGAGCAGTTTGCTATCAGTTAGGCAGTTAGCAACTTCACAATTCCATATTCCAAGTATTTACTTCTGATCACCAGAGATCACTTGCAAGCTAGTGAAGATAAATCCTAAAATTCTGACCAATTGTTCCATATATAATTAAAAAAATCATGACAAACTTACTTCTTGAGGTACTTGCACACCATTGAAGCCACATTTTCACAGTTCTTTTTAGTGGGACAGAAGATTAGGCAGGAATATTCAGGAATAACTTCAGTAACCAGTGCAATGATGTGGTCTGGATCTGCTTTCTCCAGATTACTAGAATACTATCATAAACACAGGTTGAAAAACACTTAACCTTAGAAATTAAGTCATAAACTAAGTATTCAATACTTGTTCTCAACCGTTGCTAGAATACTCCCATTTGGTTTAACATTACATAATTGCAGGTAGTTGTAGAATAAGCTTTTCTCCCAGTCCTCACTTGAAACGGTTTATTAACACATCTAGCTTGAACTGAGGGATACATGGATGTAAGAATTTAATGCTTTGTTTTTTCTCTTTAACACTTCAATTTCTTTTAGCAACACCACACTGATGTTACTTGTGCTACCTGCAGTCTACCAAAACACACATTTTTCTTTTTAAATGTTTGAAGGAGTACCTACAAAGCAGTAATAAGCAACAAAAAAAACAAAAAAGATGTCTTCTTTCAGTATTGTCTAAGAGTGATCAACTGTTGAGAAAATTTACCCCAAAACAAAAAAGCACTGGGTATCTGGAATACTCAAACCCATTGCTCTTCATGTATCAAAATAATGAAGAAACCTCTCTACCTTAAAAAGCAGTAAAGGACTGAAAATCAAGTTAAGCATTCAGTATTTTAAAAAACTTTTTACCTCCCCAAAGCCTGTCATTTTCTTTCTCATAGGCATTACAAATGAACTATCATGTTTAAGTAATTGCTTTGGTAAAAGCTCTATAAACAAATCAGTATAAAATAATACATTTTATAACTATAGTTCAAAGAAACTATAAGCACCTCAGTTTTACCTTGAAATTAAGGAGACGTGAAAAAGTAAAGCCATTCTCTGTTTTGCTGTCAACTGCATAAATGGTGTCTCGTATCTTTATGTATTCCTTTAACTCTACCTAGGGAGATACAACCCGTAAACCGAAACTTCAGTTAAATTAACAAGTCTTCTCTAAAGATTAAGCTATTACTGGTGTACACCTATTGTTTTTTCTATGCATCGCATTTCATATACATATATACTTGCGTGCACACAAGCCCATACTCCACCCCATGAAGAACTTTTAAAAGTTGTTTTAATTATTTGCCTGGACAAAGTGTCTAATTATAACAAAGAATGTGACAAAAATTGTACCACATGAACTACTCATAAGCCATTGTCACAACAGCATTCAAGCACCAGTAGTACAGATTCCAGTTATATCAAATGAACTGTGATGATTTATCACAGTAGCTGTAATTTGGAAGTTGGTTTAGTTAAAGTGACACAAACGGCTTAACACAACAATAGAAAGGTAGTTGCATTCGTGCATTTACAAGTGCATAGTGCCATTTACTCTGCTGGTACAACTGCAAGCAGTAGCAGGCATTATATTACATTACACTGTGAAATCAAGCACAAAAGCTGTGACAGAATCCTAAACAGATTTGCTATAATTTTAAAGCCAACTATCTTCTTTACTAGTTTATGCTATCTTGTGTACAGACCGGTCTAAAATTATTAGTATAGTACTCCGCTTGCAGGAACTTCTGCAGGTCTCCAACATTATTTAAAGTTGCACTCATTCCAATGATTTGCGTGTTTTCTGTAAAACAGAAGTTGAGATTAATTTATTGCCGTGTTAACAATTTTTAACACTTCTGCTCAGTATTTAATTCATTAATTTGCTTTTTTATCATCAGTCTTCTAAAATGCCAAAGTAGCAGGTTTGAAGGGGGATATAGCTAAGAAATATTATCTGAGACATAAACATAAAAAAATGAATCCTTCTCTATAGAAGCATTTAATTGGAATGGTTAAGGGGCTCCTACAAAGAAATGGAAGATGTTTGACAACACTCAGGATTTCCCAGAGAAGTAGTATCAAAAAAGCTTCAAAAACACCCAGCCCATCATTGCAGGGTCAACTGACCAACATTTAAACAAGTAAACACCATTACTGCATGAGTCATGCCATGTTTTGCAAAAGCAGACAGAACACCACAAATCCAGAAAGCAAAAGCATGACTTCTCTCTAGAGATGCCACCACTACAGCACTTTAATAACATTAACTGCAGCCAGGACTTACTACTAGTGTAAAGAATTTTTGCAAGGGTAATTTCCAGAGTTGCTCCACGACTTCCTTCACCAAGCATATGCAGCTGTGCACAGAAAATGCAAGAATATTACTGAGTTAAGAGTATTTCTACAAAAAACAGATTACGTAGTCCTAAACAAATATCGCAGGAATGTCTTTGTTGGGCTTCCTGGTATCGCTCTGTTAAATTCTGACTGCTAAGCTTCTTCCAGAAGTACAGGCTCACTGAAACAACGTTTAAGAATCACAGAAAAAAACACATGAGAGCAAATGTAAATAACAAGATTTACCTTCCATTTAACTAGACCATAACCCACACAAACAGTTAACTCCTGACATTGAACAGTCAACATGGAGATCTTGGTATTCACCTGCCTAAAGCAATTTTAAACAAACCATGTTTTAAGCAACACTTACAAGGGAAGTTAATCTAAAAAATCTTCTAGAGCCAGCTACTTCCAGAAAAAGTAGAACTTAATTCTTAAGCTGCCTTCTGTTTAGAAGCTACTGTGTTAAAGTAAGGTCAGCCTGAAGCTTTTCATGAATTAAACATCCCTCTTAGATGTTATACACGTGACTCAACCCCACAGTCAACCCTTCCGAGCACAATTCAGCCACACCACTAAACAGCAGGAGGGGCAATTCTCACAGTCAAATGTCACTTGCTATTTTTTTCTAAGGTTTCATTTAGTCATTATTAATACCAGACAGAAAGTCCCATGATTTCACATTTAAGCATTCAGTTCTGGGATTCATAAAATACATTCCATAGGATTAAAATTATTTATGTTTTTTCTAATCCATTAGAGATGTCTAACTGACAAGTAGTTACTAAGTAATTCACCATCAGTCACTAACACAGTAGATACCTCAATATATAATCTATTCCTGATACAGCAACAAAGACTTCAGTTAAAGAAAAAAAAAAACCTTTCAATATTACAGAATTATGTACCAAGGCAGAGAAAACTTAGTTAAGTAGTAATAATGTCATGATAAGACAGCAGAAAAGACTGCTCTTTGCTAATAATTGTATATTATAAATATAAAAAATAGTACATTATAAACCTGAGTAAATCTTGTAGCATACCTCATCTACTACAACCAGACCAAGGTCATCAATTCTTTCTGTTTCAATTAAGGAATTCACTAGAGCATGTCCTTTTTCTATAGTAGCAATATAAAGAGACTTTTTTTTTCTCCTCTTGAGTGGTGGAAATCTTCCTTTACTTCCTGCATATTCTTCAACCAGGAAGTCCAATTCTACCCCAAAACTTGATAAACCCCTAATCTGTAAAAAAAAAAAAAAAAAAGAAAAAAAAGAAAAAAAAAAAGAAAAAGAGATAAATTAGAGAACAAACTAACAAACTTATGCTCATTTTGGATTTCAGAGCTGCCTCAAGAACTCAACATGCATATAACGAAGACACAATCAGCTGTTTGAATTCGTAAAAACATATTAGCTATGACTACCTCTACCAACTTCAAAGTTGAAGCGTGTACAAATATTATCAAGCTTGGGTTACATCTGTTCTCCAAAGTTAGCTTTTCCTTTACATCAAAAAAATCTTAGCTTTTACTTAAAAACCATTTCTTTAGCAAGTTGGGCAGTACAGTTTTAAGACTGCAGAATTATACAGAACATTACAAAAAGCTATTATTTCAAAATTCAGCACACTTAACTTTATAATTCAGCATCTTCACCTCATAATTTAAGCCTATTTTATTATGAAATTACTGACCCTCAGAGCAGCATTTAGGAGCGAAGTCACTCACTTCACACCATATAGTTGTGACAATCACGGAGTTTGCCAAAATTAGTGTTAAAACCAGCCAAGTAACAAGGCATATCAGAAAAGAGAAGCAGTATCAGAAACACTGTATCCAGACCTTTTCTTGGACTATAGCAACATACGGCAGGATCATCAGAACATCCTTCTGCCTACAGAGTAATTCTTGGAGAATTATTATTTCAGCTACAAGCGTTTTTCCACCACTGGTTGGCAATGAGTATATTAAATTCTTTCTTTGTTGTAGAGATTCTAACATTAAGCAAGCATGCTGCCATTCTGCAAAATTAAAAAAGAATTATTAGCAACCCCCAGAGGCATGTTAATCAATATCAAAATGCCTGTGTTTCATACAGAATACTTTAAAAGCCTAGTCTTTGAAACATTTTCTTCAATAAGCTGCTAAAAACTTTGAGTGATAGTCTTCCAAAGTATTCTATAATCCATATCAACCTTTCCCACCCATCTAAAAAACAAAATAACAACTTAATAAACTAAAACAACCACTTTCCAACATGTTTTAGATTAAATATTACAACTTAAATATTTTTACAGCATAATGGGTAAAACAGGCAATGCTTCAATAGCAATTTATTTTTTTTCCAACAAACCATTAATTACATTACCATAAAGCGTTTCAATCCCTCGAAATTGTCTGAATAGATCTTTAACTTTGCTAGGTAATCCATAAAAAGGGCCTATATCAGCAGAAGATGATTCAATAGCTTTCCTAGCAACACAAATCTCTTCAGATAAAACAGCTTCTTTAAGCTGTTTGGTCTTAGAGACCTGCAAAGTCTGGGCTTTGGCATTTCCAGTCATAGCACTTTTCAGATGATCTTTAAGACTCTCAGCTTTAAGTAAATCACACTTAGAGTCTGAGGAAAAGTCAGTAGGTCTGTTCCTGTGTTCAGCATCAGGACAAAAAGATGATGGACTCGTGATTTTGACCGAGGAAGAACTCACAAATTTATTCCTGATTTCTGAGATTGAAGATAGTCGAGAATCAGAAGAAAGTTCATTCACTTCCTCAAAATACAAAAGTTGTGATGATGGCAAGTCATCTAAAACAGATACAGTCAGTTCTTGATTGCTATCCACTGGGTCATTTTCATTCATTTGGAAACCCTCCTCTTTATCGGCTTTAAAACCAACCATATTTTCTGAAGTAGAAAAATTATCTTTTTTCTGGTGAATTCCTGACTGAAGATTCCCAAGGACGATTTCTCCTGCTTTTATATCCGTATTTTTATCCTGCAGGTATTTCTGCTCTATATCATCAACTTGAGCTAGGAAAGAACTATTTCCATAAAAGCTGTCAGGGTCACCAAACATATCCTCTTCACTATCGTTACTACACTGTAAAAACATAACAGTGAGTATTAATGCTCCGAAGTAACACCCAGGAAGGCGGCATAACTTGTACAGCACACACATCAGATGCAAGTCACTTAGGTGTTCATCAACTTCACAAGCACGTAAGTGTTTTTCTGATGTTGTTTGAAGAAAATTTAGCTTTACTTCTAAAGGAATGCATGCTTTAACTCTGTGAAACTTAACCTAGAAGCAGACAGGATGCCTGCACAGATACTCGATGGCGATGATTAAAGCTAAACCCAAACCGCATCCCCTCCTCGTACAACGGCCGGCCCTCCCCGATCAGTGCCCCGCAGGCTCGGTCCGGGCCAAGCCACCCTCCCGGGCGGAGTCTCCCCGCCTCGATACGCAGCCCCGCACCCGCCATCCCCGTACCGGGATCTCCGCCAAGGGCCCCTCGCCATCGGAGCTTGGTCTCTTGGGAGCCACCGGCGAGCAGACGGCGCTGGGCTGCACCGGGGCCCGGCCCCGCTTACGGGTAGAGGCGGGACGGCTCTTTCTCCGCACCGCGAGGCTGGGCTCGGCCATCACCGCCGCCCCGGGGAGCTGGATGTCACCCCCCGACCGGGGCTGCCGGGAAGCGGAGCGCAGACTGTCACAGCAGGACAGGGCGAGGGATGGCCGAACCGCCGGAGAAGAAGAGGGCCGCCATAATGCGAGCAAGACCCCTCCACCCGCTTCCCCTGACATCACTTCCGCACCGCGCCACTGCCAGCAAGGGAGCGTGACGGCGCGGCAGCCAATCGCCTGCCCTGACAGGCAGACCGCGCTCCCATTGGCCATCGGATCGCGCTAGGGGCAGGCACAGGGGCGGGGCAACGGCTTCTAGGCGGAAGTGGCGCTGCTGGGGGTGGGGAGCTGTAGGGGGCAACATGGCGATGCGGGCTGTGGTGGCGGGGAGATCCTGGCGGCGGCTGGTGCCCGGTGCGCGCGTTTTTCATTCTGGTTTTCTGCCTTCCGGGCGGTGGGGGTGTGTGGGGCGTTGCCGGGGCCGGTCTCCCCCATTAACCCTGTCGGTGTTTCCCTTGCAGCGGCGCTGTGGGAGCGGCCGCGCCGCCTGCAGCATGACCGGCAGCTCGGCGGGCCCGACCAGGTGAGGCCCCTCAGCGCAGCCCGCGGCGAGCTCCGCGGGGCCGGTTGGGTCTCGGGCCGCTGCCGCCCTCACCGGGAGTGGCTCCGGTCAGGCAGCAGAGGCGTCGGGGAGCGCTTTGCCTTGGTCTTTGTGTAGCTCGGCCTCCTATGAAAAAAACAACCCACAACCTGAATTCGCTTCCTTGGTGTGTCACAGAGCAGGGGCTCTCCGCTAGGGGAGGTCACCGCGTGAAGTTAAGGCGCCGTTGATCTGTAGTCCAGTATTTTAACTGTGGTCACTTAAACCAGCTGTCTCGGTAACTTGGAGGTGGAGCAAAACCTCTGGCAGTGCTGATTACCTGTCTACAGCTGAGAAAAAGATTTAAGAGAACGCACGAGGTGTGGTTGTTACGTCCTAAAAACGTGTTGTCTGGTACTAGCAGAAGCTTTTAGAAACATCCTTTCTCTGCCCAAATTCTACCTATGTCTACTAAAAATGCATTTCCACCTTTCATTCATATCTTGCAAGGAGTTGGTGCTGGGTGTGTTTTGAAGCCGAAGGAGCCTTCCAGGGCTTGGGAGGTATTTCGGAATTTCTCTGTTAAAGTGTATGAGCAGACAGGAGCTCCCTCAGGCCACTTACTTTTAAATTACTTTCAGAAAAATTCTCTTCTGACTTACTAGACAGAACTACTTTACTACCAGTTTCTGTAGCTATTGCCTTCCAAGTGAAGGGCGTAAGCACTATCTTACTAATTGCTTTAATTGATCTGTTACATTGTCATTATTATTAAGGTACAAAATGTTGTGTAGCTGTGAGAAGTCTTTTAGATTGGTAGGTACCAAGCAGTGTGTCAAGGAAAGCTATTGAAAAACTTCAGTGATGCTCTAAATACCTCTTTTGGTTTCAAGGCATGTTTTGCCTAAAGGGTAAAAATAACAAGCATTCCTTATTTTCTTGTGAAGCTTACAGATGTTGATAATTCTCTAATTTCAGCCCATACAAATGGAGAACCCCTATAAAGAGCCTCCTAAAAAATGTGTCTTATGTGGAATAAATGTGGACTACAAGAATGTGCAGGTGAGTTTGAAGATTCCTGTCCTCAGATGAAGGTAACTGATCTGCTATTTTTAAATATGTGTGTAAGGAGTCCACAAGAATAGAAAGTGAAAAATTAATTCAGATGTGTTAGGGATTTAAAACTTAAGAATGTGTGCAGATAAGGACCAAAGACGGTGATTGTGATAAGATGTTCAATCTACTAGTCCTATGCACAGGTGTTAGAACTTTGTTATTTACCAAATACAAGTCCTTAGTTTCAATTCTACTGTCATATAGCTTAAATGTTATCACATATAAAATACTAACTCTAAGCTATACTTTTTTCTGTCTCCAGGTAGAACGGAGTTTTGTAAAAACAGATGAAAAAATGAAAAATAGAATGCAAATATTAAAATAAACTAAAGCTCTCTAAAAAAAAAAAAGTTTTTAAACTGACTTTGGATTTCTTAATTTTAAATAGCTTCTTTCCCAGTTTGTTTCTCCGCATACTGGCTGCATTTATGGCAGGCATATAACAGGTATGTGAAATATTAAATAATTTACTAGTTAATATCAGTGTTCTTGTGCATCCAAGTAACTGTATATCAGCCAGGTTTCCAAAAGTAACTACTGCCAACTCTATACATTTTGTAATAGTATTCCTCTTAGTAACCTTCATCAGGAAATGAAAATACCCCTTAATTATGTGTTTTTTTGGATCTAACAGTATAAGCACATGTGCCCTTTTCTATGAGGACTCAAAGCTGTCAGTAGTGTCACTTTCAGAAGTGTTGGTAATAGCACTTTCACCCTTTAATGGTTTGGTTATTGTTGATTTAAGAGACTGAAAATGATTTCTCTCTTCAGGCTTGTGCAACAAGAAGCAGAAGGAAGTTACAAAAGCCATTAAAAGAGCTCATGTGTTAGGTAAGTATGGTTATGCTTTTGAGTTTTGTAAGTCAAGCCTATGTTCCTATTAAAAACTCCTCCATCTTGTCTTTTTACAGGATTTATGCCAGTCATGTTTAAGAACCCATCATTTCTCACAGACCCCAAGATATGTAATATCAAGTATCCAGAGTAATATACTATAAAAAAAATAAACAATAAAACTACTTTTCATGTTTATAGACTTGTTTACTAGAAATGTAGTTGGCTAGAATAATGTATCACTGACCAAAGGCTGGATGTCAGTTGTTTTTTTTTTTTTCTTTTGAAGTCTCTAAAATTGTCTGAAGGAAGTGTGAAAGATGAAAGCAACTGTATGGACCACTTTCTCTGCTCACAGGTCTTGCTAAAGTTCAGGTGGTTGTTTTTCCCTTGCTGGATTAGAAGAGGGACAAAATAAACATGGAGTGGAGAGCCAAGGAGAAATTGAAATATTGAAATGGTGGCAATTTATGTAGACAGCTCATTCTGTTTAGCGTGTTATCTGTATTCTTTTGATGCTCCCTGCCTCAGCTTCTGCTGAGAGAAGGGTAGTACTGCTTCTTCCACCAGCAGCTTGAAGTTGTGTTACTCTGAGGCAGTATGTGACATGGTTACACGACTGCTAACAGCCTGCTAGCATAGTCTTGAAACCCTGAGAGAGCAAACACAGATTTAACTCTGGAAGGCAAAATGAGGGAATGTCATCTGGGCTTGTCTCTATGCCAAACAGGATTCATGCATTGGAAGAAAAACCCCAAACTTCTACGTCTTGGGAAAATGCAGGGATTTTTTTATCCCTGCAGGGCTATAAACTGATATGCCACTTGAATATATTGGCAGTGGCTTTTGGTGCAAAGTCATCTGGACAAATCATTAACTGATCAGAAAGTAGGAGAATGTGGGTATTCATTTGTGTCTCTGAGTTTTTCCAGCACTTCCTCATCTGTTTCAGTGCTACTCAGCGTAAGCTTCCTTTCCTGGTCACTGTCCTCTTGGTCTCGAAGTAATTTTTGGTGAAGCTGCAGTGATCTGGACTTCTTGAATGCCTTTGATCCTGTTGTGGTCCCTCTGACTTTACGCTTGGTGAAGTGTCTTGTTTCCACTTCAGTGAAGTCTCTTTCCTCTACCATGAGAGTCAGTTTGTCCATAACATTAATATTATGGTCAATATTACAGGAGTTCTTGGATATCTGTTGGCCCTTGAAGGAAACGATACATGTCTGAAGTCCAGAATTTGGGAAAAATGTCTGCAGTGCTTGACAAAGGAGAATGTTCTCTTTTGGCTCTCCTGGGTAGTCTCTGTCTTCTCCTGAAAAAAACAACAAGCTAGAGTTGCAGTCCCTCTTGCATGCTACTGTTTTGGCTGCCCTCAAGTTCAGAAGTGTTTTCTGCTTCTGCCCATTGAATCAACTCTTACTAAGACTGGCATTGCATTTATTTAACTTACCTGAACAACTCTGTTGCTTTTTCCTCTTTATTTCTTCTTTTAATTGGCTCACCTCTACTAAGAGTTTCTCTACAGATCGTTCACTGACTTCTACTGTAGAGCATATTTTCTGCAAGGAAAAGAGCATTTGGTGGAATTAATGGTATTCACAGAAGCTGACTTTAACCTTGTTGCAAAGTAACCTTGTTGCAAAGATACTCATGATTTTAAGCTGGACACAAAGTATTAAAAAGCTTAAATAACGAGCTGGAGGTGGATTTTAGAGAGAACTCGAGCCTTGCCTGGAATGAGGTGCAAGATGTTTTACTTGTTCCCATCTAAGCAATGGAGCTCTGACAAACTACAGGTAGTGCTCCTTCAAAATAATCCTCTCGTGAGAATTTATCAGTGGACTTTTGACCAAACAGACGTCTTTGAGAACTTAATGTACAGCTACTAACAGCAAGGAACTCTGATCTTTCACTATAGGCTTCCAAGACACAGCTTTGTTTCTCATGATGGTGCACCCTTGGCAGGTATCTGACTTGCCTTCAGTTCCCCCTGCAAGGTGGCATACATCTCGTTTATCTTCTGAACCTCTTGTAAGGATCCATCCTCATAAAAGAATTCTGACCTGTGGACCAATAATCGTATAATTGCAAGTTAATAATCCCAGTGCTTACTTAGTAGGAGCTATAATGAATAAAGCATTTTGAGCTTCATCAATGCCGATGTTGAGACAGACAGCTGCTCATGTCAAAGTATGGGACTTAACTGATTCCCAGGTACCTTGGAAAGGTAAATAATTGCAGGGAACAAGTGAGCAGAGTATGGCTGTAGCATTTGCAAAAGCACTTAAAAGGACACTTATTAAAGAAGGATAATTATAGCTAACTGAAAGCTACAGCTCTCAGTAAATATGGCATATACTGTACCTGTGTTGTCTTACTGCTCTCACAAAACCAGAAGATACACAGGAACCAGACACTGTTCTGTAACCTTGCTGTTCTGCCATACCCAAGTTGGTAACCACCAAAGGAACTTTCTGGAAAAGACTTAAAAAGCAGAAGTATGAGAACATGATTTATTAATATCCTCCCTGATTTTTTTAACTCCCTGATTTATTAACAGCCCCTCTGATAGTTAAAGGTTCTTGATGGTTACACATGGATGGAGGTCTGCAGTATAGCTAGTTCTTGCTAAATGGATGGCATCACCCACAGATGACTGCTTATGGCTGAAGACAAACTGCAGGAGCAACAAGACTCTGAGCACTGCCTCTAGTTTTTCCCTGTTTCTGGATATGAGTCACACAATGCAATACTTGCTTGTTAAGCCTAGCCTATGGGCAGCATGTCTGAAGACAGCCAAAAATGACCACCAATTTAAATATTTGAAGGCTATGTGAAGATGAACCAAACTGATCAAGAACAGCTTATGTGCATAGATGAACTGACAGTGTCTGCCTGTTGACACTGGTGCTACAGATAGTCATAAAGGCAAATCCCTGAACAGAACTCCAGAGTAAGATTTCAACTGGGCTCTAGCAATGTAAGGAATAATCTTATTTAATGTGTAAGTTTCAAGTGTAAAATAAGCAGTTAATCCAGTTGCAACAAAGAAGAAACCAAACTGTTCCAAGTTATAACACATGCTGTGCTACTGCTTTATTAAAACTTGAGAACAAACCAATTACCCTTCTTGTGGCCGATGTAAGGCATGTTCCAGCCTGTAAGTAGAACAACTTTCTGTCATCACGCTAGAGGTTAGTAACAGGAACACAAGGCCCTGATTTGATAGGTGTGACTGTAAATTCTTATGAAGAAGTCTCTCCCGGAATGTCATGGTCTGGTCTGTGTTACGTCTGAATTTGTACCATCCTATCACACTCTGCAGGCAGAAGAAAATTAATTACTGTTGAGTCATTATCCCTGTGTGTCATATTGAAGCAAGTTAGAAGACTCAATACGAAGTCATGAATCTCAATTGTTTGGTGATGTGTACATATTCAAGAAGTTAATTAACTTGAAACCCTTAAAACATCTAAACCTAATTCCAGTGTGACAACTTCTCTCTTTCCTTCAAAACCATGCCTTTAACTGGCCTGTTTTCTGAGCTTGTGCTCAAGCTGAAACTCTGCAAACTTTGTTCTGCTATCTTGCTGTTTGTCTTTTTCTGGCTTTTACTTTCCCCTCGTAAGGACAAGACTAAATTTTGGGGGGGGCAAGTGGTGCTTAACCACTTCAGCTGACCTCAACTGATCTTGAAATTAGTAGAATTCCTTTGGGATATCTGAACTGTTTGCTTGAGAAATGGATAAGAAAAAAAAAGTTGTGACATATATGTAGGCAAACCCTAATCAAAAATAACCTAACCTGTTCTTTCAGGGGGAATAGATGATGCAGCTGCCTTGACCAGCAGTGTGAGGGACTAGATATAAAAAAGAGGAGGGGAAAAAAAAGCAGCTTGATACAAGAGTTATCCAGAAGAGCCCCCAAAATCTGAGCAAGGTCCTTGGTATAGTTTAAGTTTGAAAATAAAATACCTTCTTACAGCCTGACAGTATTTTCTTCAGGGCAAGTTCATTCAGTTCTCCTGCAGAATTATAAAAGCTAGAAGAAAATTAGGACAGTTAGAGGAGGGGGGAAAAAAAGCAACTGTAGAAATAATTATTCCCTAGCAGTCTGGCAGTCATCTCACTTTAATAGCGCTCTTTCTTCCCCCTGGTAAGCATAAAAATATGCTGACACAGCTTCTCTGCTAGGACAATGCAGCTAATTTTATTACTCAAATAGCTATGTAGGTGGTCTTTTACAGCCCAGATGTTGTTCTGGCATCAGTGCTACTGGGACATGAGTTAAAGGTAGCATCTATGTTCTCTCAACTACAAGATATGTTCAATTTGTTACAGAATGCTCTTCTAATAACAATAAATTTTCAGAAAGATTTGAGAAGGAAATTGTGTTGTGCTTCTCCCCTTAGAGGGGTGCAAACCTGCACAACTGTGTTCCCATCTGTGATGGTCTAAATACTAGTTCTTGGAACTACTTCTGCCATGGGGCTAACCAGTGTTTCTTTTTCTGACCCACTTAGAAGCCCATGGCTGATGCTACGTTTCTTTTCTTTTTTTTTTTTTGTTTCTTTTTTTGAGGGTGAGGGTTTAGGAAGTATGTTTTTAGAAAACCAATGGGGTTTTTTTCAGTATGCTGTAGTTTATATGGTATCATAGTTCACCAGAAGGTGCAGTATGCCCTATCTCTATATGCACAGACAAACACCAGAACAGGACAGAACGAAAACAGGCATAACATAAAGCATCATGTGTCTGTAATTCCAAGGGGTTGATATGGCTAATGTAGTTACAGCTGGGTGACTTTCTCAGTAATGTAAGTTTAATCTTGAAGAGTTCAAGTTTAGGGTTAATTTTAACTTTTTTTTTATATCTGTTTACTTAAGATTCTTACCTGAACAGCTGGTAGCATGGAATATGCTTCTGTATATCTGGAAAGAGAGGTAAGATTATTCTGGGTTCATCAGTTCAAGATGTATATTCTTCTGTACGCTACAATCAGAATTAAACTGGTAGAAGAACCAAGAAAGATTTCTATTTAATTTCTTAAAATCAAATGCATAACATCTAATTAAATAAAGCTAAGAAATACTTTTTTAAAATATTCTAATTAATTTTTCAAATGTAAAGGGAACCATTTATATAAACGGTACTTTTTATCCATTTTTCTGTTTTGTCAAGTGAAAAAATCTTTTCCTCCCTTTTGTTGAGTACAGTAGTAAGCAATATGAAAGATTTCACTTGAGTTACTCTGCAGCAAGGCACGGATGCGAGTAAGACAGATGAGGCTGGAGAACAGAACCCCATAGGGTAGATGATAAGAACCAGGACACTACCAGAAGAAAAACAGTAGGTGATCTAATGGCATTCTAAATCTTTTTCTTTTCCTAAATTTTCCACTACTTTAATTTTCCCAAGTTAACTAAAACAAACCCCCAAACTTTGGAGCAACTAACTCTGCCTGTGAGAATGTGATGATGAGGCTCTGGGTGACTTCATCAATGCCACCACAAAAAAATCCCCACATTTTTGGTTCAGCTGTGAGACTCTGGAGGGAAGTGTTACACCTTAATTGTATCCTAGAGTAAAACTAGAAAATGGGATGCAATTTCTTCCTACAGTATTTTCAGGAAGACTGGAAAGAAGGCACATAGTGCATTACCTTGTTCACTTTCTTTTTGTACAACTACATTTTAAAGGAATGGAGTTAAATGTGTGTGCATATGCACATATACATATGTTTGTTAAGGGCTAGTATAAAATGCACATCTACTCCAATCCCATGAAGACTATAAAAAAAAATACATCTGGCATCTGCTCAATGAAATACATAAATAGTTTTCAGCCTTCACACACAGTATTTTATAAGCTCCAGATCAGGTAGTAGATGCTAACACATCACAGTTTACATGACTGAAATAGGCCAAGTTTTTCCAGGGCAACTGTAGTCCAGCAGAGTTTGTGACGTGGCCAATGCAAAGGACTCTTTAATGTGACAAGATATTTGACAAAGAAGTGCTATTCAAGGAACTAAGAGCTAGTATTTATATTAAAATATTGTATTTTCTACAGTAAAACTGTATTTTTGTAGCAATTGTTACAAAATAACCCTTCCACGTGTGTTTTTACATCACTGGGGACCCCAGGGTCTAGCAGCTTTGGTCTTGCTGTAGGGTGATGACTGCCCTCATTCGAAACTGGAAGCAGTCACGTAGTGCCTGAAGCCAAGTACGGGAGTAAAAATGTGGACAGACTCACCGATTGTATAAACAACTTCAACATCATCCATCTGTGAGTCAGTAATGCTGTTCTTGGCTTCACCTTTCACATCTCCAAGGAGAAAACCTTCCTTTATAGGGGGAAGAGAAAATAAAAGTTCAGATCAACAGTACCATTGAATGGGACTTTGTCTAATATGAGCAGTAAATGCTGTCTCCAGGAGAGGAAAAAAGCTGTCAAAACGAAGTGTTTTTAAACAGGGTGGGTTCTCACTCATTTGTCAATACCTGCCTGTATTTATGAAAAAAAAAAAAAAAAAAAAAAGTTGGGCTGTGTACTGGGCTTCTGTTCCTCATTTTGCCATTCCTAAGTGAAGGGTTTGCGGCCGTCTGGGTCCTGCCCGCCGCCGCGCTGAGGCCCGAAGGCCTGACCAGCATTGCGGCCGCCGCACCAGGCGCTCGCTGGCCCGCACCTCCTCGTTTCAAAAGAAAAAAAAAATCCCCGCCGTTTCCCGTCATTAGCACGGAAAGCAACCTCCGCTGCGGCGGGGAGGGAACACACCGCCCAACCGCGCTGCGGCACAGCGCGCAGGGAGGAGGCCCGGGGTGTCCGGGGGACCCTCCCCCGGTACCGGGGTCCCGGCGGGGCCTGGGCCGGGAGGCAGCGCGCCCTCCGGACGGGGACCGGGGAGGGGGAGGCCCGGCGGCGCGCTCCGCCATGGCCCGCCGGCCCAAGGGCCGCCCCGCCCTCCGCTCCCCCCGCCTGCCGGCCCGCGGTGTCCCCCCCGCCCCGCCCTCTCCCGCCTCTCCCGGCGGCGCGGCCCCCACCGTGTCCGAGTCGGTGCTGAGGTGCTGGAAGGCGAGGGCGCCGAAGACGAAGCCCGACAGCAGGGCCGACGTGCTCTCGCCCTCCATGCCCCCGACAATGGCGGGCCGCGCCGCGGCGGCGGGAGCCCCCAGCGGCCGCCGGCGGGAGGACAGGGCCGGGCCCTGGCGGGCACATCCCGACCGTGAGGGAGCAGCTGCGGAGGGAGGAGGAGGAAGAGGAGAGGGCGTGCGGGGCCCGTGCAGCGGCCTGGCCCGGGCCGCTCCGTCCGGCGGCGGCGGGGCGCGGGCTCCCCTCAGCCCTCACCTCCTCCCCGCCCGCTTCAATCCTCCCTCGCTCTCCCGGCCTCTTCCCGCCTCCTGCCCGGCCAGGCTCACTGCAAAACCAGCCCTTTCGGTTTGCCTTAAATGGTGTAACCCTTACCTCTAAATCCCCGGGGTTTTTTTACCCTTCAGGTGGAACAATGCTCCGATTTAGGCTGCTCAGTTGCCCTCACGGGCGGCTTCTGCAGCGCAGCACTGGCAGGTGCAGCGGCGAGGGCTTGTTCCTGCGGGGGGGGTGAGGTGCCCTGACCTCGGGGATGCCTGTGGGAGGGAATGGAAGGGCTCAAACAGATGAGTTTCTGACAATTATTAAGACTAAACTGTGATGGATGAAAGCTTTGCTTGTGCCTTGCTCTGTTTGTTTCACAGCTTTGCTTGTGTTTTGCTTCATTTGTCTCCCAAGGACTCCTGACTCCTCAGCTGGTGCCTGAGGTCCCTTTGTCCGTTTGGGTGAAACGTGTCAGGCTCCCGACGGAAATCCCTGGGAGCAGACTCGAGGCCTTCAGTGGGCACTTGGGCAACTCCCAGAATGGGAAAACTAAGGTAAGGGGGGGCTCGAACAGAGAGATGCAGAGACCCTGTTTTAGGGAGGATGATTCTGCTGATTTAGGAAGGAGGCACCTGGACTTTACTGCACAGCACATGCTCTGGAAAGAAGGTCAGCTAGTGAACACCGTGAAGAAGACTGCTTACTTCTTCCCTCGACCACCGAAGCCCCTCACCCTATTTCCACTACGCATGCTGGGACTATGTAAATGAATTCCGGGAACTCATTATCATAAGACACCCCTTTCCAGGATATCTAACGAATATGTATGATTTGTGTGTATATAAACTGATGTTCCTTGCTAGTTTGGGGGATCCCTTATGGTGGAGAATCCCCAGGGTGACCCCAGCGCTGCTAATAAAGAATTCCTGCTTAACAGGAAAAAACTTTACTTTTGAGTCAATTTTGTTTCACCTGCCAGCCACCTGCCCACCAGCTCCAGGCCAAACAGTCGGGATCTGTACCTATAGAAGCGCCTTATTGATCTGTACCGAGAGCAAAGTATCAAACCCGCGTTGAAACTGAGTTGCCTGGCCCACATCAGCCCTCTGGGAGTGTGGGTGGAGCGGGCTGGCTTCGCGGCCCCCCAGTGGGAGGGTTGTGTCGTGCCAGCCTGCGATATGAAAAGGCATGGCACTGGCTGAGCTCCGACCTGTAGCAAGGTCGTGCCTTTTGAAACAGGACATGCTGCTGTGAATGTGTCTGGAGGTGCACTGTGCTGTTTGGGATCGTGGCAAGAATCTTCTGAATTAATAAATCTTGATAAGGAAGTCGTAAAATGGTAATGCTAAACAACGATCCATCAGCAGTAAATTGTACCTCTTCTTCCTAAGATATAGACTGAGGTTTCAGAATGGATGTTTTGTCTTTTTTCAGTAGTCACATTTTACTACTTTTTAATATTTGTAGTAACATATTTTTTTACGCTCTGGCAGGTGCTCCTGACCATATAACCCAGAAGAAAGCTCAAGAAAAAAAATTTCAGGAAGGGAGAATTAAAAGTGACAGCATTCTTTGAAACATGATCAGGGATCTGGTCTAAAGGCCGCAGGAGTTTTTCCCCTTCACTTCAGGAGAGCAACTATTTGATTTCATCCCTCACCAGGAGCATAGGTAAGCATATTCTTAGCCTTAGACATTCATTTCCTGACTTGTGAAATAGGATGTATGCTCCTGTGGTCTTTCAAGAGGTTTGCTGCGATTTTGGGGTCTCACACATGTATTTTGCATATTTCAGTGCAATTTGTTTTCCCCTAAAACTTGTTGGCAAGATTTAGAAGGAGAATGGTTAGTTCTGGCATATTTACATTTATAAAGTTCCTTCAGTATTATTTAAAATCTGCATGAATGGTGCCAGCATTTAGAAGAGGGAAATTGTTGTGATTATTACCTGTTGTCGCAGTGGAGAGAGGGACCAGCTTTTATTTCTCAACACACTCATAAATTATCTAGATCTCTGAATAAGGGAGTGATGAGTCGTCAGATGATACAGAGTGATTGATGAGCTTAATGGGAAAGAGCTGGTGTGCATTTCTTGCAATGCAGGCCTGTGGTATTAAATGGATAATAAGTACAACACAATTGAAGTGATGCGTTGCAACAAATGACTCCATTATGGACCACGTTGCCACGGTGGAGGCAGCAAGAACAGGTGTGGGTATGACCAGCCTCCATAGCCATTTGAGGAGAAAATGGTGAAAGCAGACACGAATGCTGACACCTTTCAGAAATTGCCCCAAAGCACCATGTGCTGTGATTGCAGTCACTCCTACGCCAGAGCTGTGAGAAAATTTTATGCATTTAATCAATGCAATAAATGTTGGGCATTGATAAATTATTCTGTTGCATTCAGCATTGATGATAGGCAAACCGTATACAAGATTTATATTGACAATATATGAGACATGTTGACAGCCATGTAATGCCTGTACATCTAATAGGTATCTGTACCTTGCTGAGGCAAACAAATACAGTCAGGACATGTAGTGGACTTCCTGCTTTTGTGATACAAAAATGCAAGCCTGTTGTAAGCTACAGGATATGATAAATAAGGTTCTGTAATTGTTGCACTTATCTTGTGTGGAAACAATAATGCTTGTGTGGTCAGAGCTAAATGTGTTACAGTCATCCTAATGAGTGATACAGTACTTAAACATACTTCTTCGATGTTTTCATAATTCAACTGTTGATGGCCAAAGATGAACCATAGATAGCACAATCTTACTGCAGTCAGATATAAACGCAGATCTGTTTAGTGGCGTAGATGGGGTCTGTGCAGACCCAAAGAGCAGCAGACATGGATCAGTTAGAGTATGAACGCAGAGGAGTGGATATTTGCACTTCAGTGGTGAAGACAGTATGGTTTCCGTAAACAAATATTTCACCTGACATTGCTTACCATGCAATAGGTGACCTTTAAGGTTATTCTGGCCTTTTGGAGGATTTTTCACAAGTCAAGCATGAACCTCAGTCTTGATAAAAATTGAAACAAAACTACCAGAGATTATTTCACCCTTGAGTAGCAATCGGATGAGTTTGCTCAATGTGAGGTTGAAACATTGAGAAGATACAAGGAAAAAACCAAAAGGGCCCTTTTTTTGTTACAGCTGGTAAAAGTTTAATTGAAAAAGAGGTATTCTTAGTAGTTTTCATGCGTGAGTGCACACATCAGAATTATTGGAGTGCAGAATGCTCTGGTCAGTCCTGTTTGAAAGAATGGTTCCCAAAATTGATCTGTGATTCCTTCTCTTTAGAGGCCACACTGAGTGTTCTTTCTAGTCCATGCACATGTATTTTTAGGCTGCATATAAAATTAACCTTTTCAGTTCAATTTATTTTCCCCTAAAACTTGTTGGCAAGATTTAGAAGGAGAATGGTTAGTTCTGGCATATATACATTGAAATAAAGTTCCTTAAGTATTACTTAAAATCTGTGTCCATGTCCGCAGTAGGTAACCTATCAGAGGGAAGGCAAAACCCTAGTGGCGCTCTTTGAAAGTGGTTATGTCCTATTGCAGTTTTTATCTGTTCATGGCTTGAAAGATGACTTTATAGCTACTCCTGTGCAGGAAAAGGCTCTTTATACCTGATTTAACCCTCCCATATAACACGCTACAGAGAGGCAGAGGTCAGTGCTGTGTTTGCTTCTCCCTGCAGTGAAAAAATAAATGGGTCATAATTCCAGTTCCCTCAGACAATTGCAAAACGTTGCCTAATAATAAGAAATTAGTAGAATGATCTCAAGGATTGAGAGCCAAGAGTAGCAGCTGACACCTGCTCTGTCTCTTTCTCATTTCCCTAGGAGACAGGAATATTTTCATTGTTTCAAGTGATTTTCTTATGCTTGCAGGTGTCAGCTTGAGATTTGTTATATTAAAGAGAGCTTTGCTCTACAATTCCTCCCGTGTCACCAGGATCCCTGTCTTCTAAGTTGGATTTCATTCTTTCAAATGAACAGAGTTTGCACATTGTGTACTGTGACTTTTACTGGCATATAGGGTACTTCACCATAAAGAAGTGCTTTTAATTATTTGCTATAAATTAATCAACTGTGATTTAATGGACCTTGCAAATGAGTGGAACTACATTCTGTTACTGCACGTTTGTTTGAATTATTTGCAATACCTTCACACTTCTGAATAAAGTATTTCTACCAGCTCCAAAATGGACATGATTGCAGCAGGCTGGCTGTTGGTAAGAGGGATAAACATTAGAAGGGCAGAGGAATGACGTGCAGAAGCTCTGCTTAGTCAGTGGATGGTAGAGCTAATTCTTAAGAAATTATTGTGCTGAGGAATTTGTGTAGCCCCATCACAAACTGTATTTATTCAGCTCATGGTGTTGGATGCATGGCTATTCATACTGGAATTTGCCAAACATGTAATTTCAGTGGTTCTTTTGAAATAATAAAAAAAATCAGTGGTTGTGATGGGGGTGTAATAAGCTAGGTCAACTTTCTGACTGGAAAATAGGAACCTGTGTTATGAATTACCTGGAGGAATGAAGAATTTCCTTTCTTCTTCACATGACGAGCAAGTGCATCCCCTTTATAGAGCGCAGAGATACCATTCAAGTACAGATTTACTTCTGTAGTAACCCTGAGTGCTTTGGAGTTGAGAAGTAAACCTATTTTGACCACTGTTTTGTCTCAGTTGTTTCCATGCTCATGATCCCAAGAGCAGAAAGATGCTTTAGAAGCTTTGCCAGCCACTTTTGGCAGAAAATTAATGAAGACTGAACTCCTTGGTTGTGATTGGACCAATTCCAGTACTCAAGCTCATTCTTTAGTGCCTTTTGGGACCATTTTCCATTACATTAGAATTTTTATTCCATACTGTTAATAGGTAGACATAGAGGGTCTTCTTGATTTTGGTGTTGTTTCCAACTTGGGTGGTTTTGGTGTTTGTTTTTTGAGTTTTTTTTAACCCTCCAACCATGTGACATTAAAGGTTTGCAATAGAGCAGTAAGAACACTGAAATGTTTCGCATGATTTCAGGAGGTGCAAAGTGGATAAAGCAAAGAATAAAGATAAGAAGAGACCTGGCCATATGGACCTTATAGATCTTATAGCCCAAAGGTGGGCTAGATAGTTTGAGAACCTCAGTAGAGAGGCTACTAGCAACTCTTCCTCTTCTTTCACTGTATGTGGGAATGCCATCCCTACAGGAAGGGGGCTTCCCCTTTCATGTTCCTGCAAGGGGCTGGGGCCCCCAGGCTGGCCCATGGATTCAAGGTGATGCTTCCACCACAGTGGGTTGTTGCAGTGCTGTTTGTCCAGGAGCAGACTGAGTGGAATGGGTGTAGTAATTGTCCTTTGCTGTGTGGCAGATGTGACATGTTGGGTGAAAAGCAATTGACTGCCAAAGCCTCTCTGTTTTATTTGTTCCCCCTCCAAACCTGTTCTACTTTTTTGGGGGATATGCCTGTGACAGCTGTCTCAGCAGCCCCCAGAAAACCTCAGATGTCTTGGGCTGAGTGGTTTGTCAGAGAAAATTATAGCTGACAAAGGGCTACAGTCCCATCATTACAATAGAGGGGTTCACTTGCTCTCTGTTTTATTTAGACAGTGGCAGGGAAGAATCACAGTGTCTGTCTGTGCTGCTGGTGTGGTGGGGAATATGACTTTGTAAGGGTTAGGCAGGCAGTGCAAATGATAAGTTCTCGCAGGGTGGGAAACAATTCTCCCTCATTCAGGAGAGGAAACTTCTTCTTCCTCCCCCCAGGGTGGGGAACTCTGTCTTTCCCTCTCTCCTTTTAAGAAAGGATCCCTCTTTTGTGTGCTTATTGCTGAGGCACCCCATCAAGAGAGTTGCCACCCCTTTCTGCTACTTCCCGGTGTGCTATCAATACTTCATTTGGCCCATCTTTCCTGCTTCAGATCAGGTCCCAGAAACTACCTCCACCCTCCCGCCCACAAAGTTCTGAGTGCCCAGACGACACGCATACCGATCCCCTGTGCCAAGGCTGAAGGTGGCTATTCAGAGAGGCACTGCATTGTGCCGGCAGATCGCCCAGCTCTCTGCTATGTGCCGTCCTAGGGAACGGGTCCTAGCAGGGTACGCCACTCCACAGGAGGCCAGAAGGGAGAACGTAAGGAATGGTAGCTAAATAGAAACGGGTGAGCAAAGCTGTTTTACCGACAGTGAAACGTTGTTCCTAGAGAAGCCTGGAACTAGAGCCTTGTGGTGAGGCGGGTGAGAAATAGAGGGTCATGGTGAGCCTGGCAGCAGCAGTGTAGTGAGAGAGCAAGAGAGGAGCTTGAGGTTGCCATTGAAAGACCAGTGGGAGGGCAGAAATAATTAAAACCCAAACCAGAGAGGTTTTGTAGAAGACTGAAGGCTCAGAAAGAGGCCAGCAAGGGGAGCGACGTTAAAGCAGGTAAATAATAAAAAGAAGATGCAGAAGAAAAGTTAAATTGCCGAAGAAGATGCGGTATAGTTACAGGGATCTGAGGGATGGCATTCAGCAGTAAATCTGAAGATACAAAAGGTACTTGACTCATTATGTGGCACAAGAAGCATGTTATGGTATCACGTGAGCTTGTAAGATGTCAAGAGCCTGCCTGTTAGTGCCTGGGTGCGTGATATAAACGGGACAACTTGGTGGTGGTGCAGCCTGCTCTGGTATCTGTGCTTCTGTTACTGACTGGAGAGGACTGGGTGCACTTTCTACAGAGGATCTTTGGGTCTGCTTTCACTTCTAAGGAATCCAGTTTGTGTGTACTGGGGCTGCTCCACAACACAAACCAAACAACAGTATGGGGGAGTGAGGGTATTTTAAAAGGACAGCCCCAGCATTAGACAAACATGCTAATGTAAGCATGTGCAAATGAAAGGTCTTTTGTGGACCAGCATATCACTATCTTGGAAGTTATGCCCTAAATGCTTATTCCACCAAGGTTTATTCTGTGATAAATGAGCAGCTAGTAGGCTCCTCTTAGATTCTAGAGATGCCTTTGTTTCTTCTGTGATGCGTAAAAAAAGGCAGGAGGGGGGTCTGCGTAAGGGGCTGAACTGGGTCTTTCCTAAAAAATAGTGGATTAAATTATTGACATTTGATGGGATAGGAGAAGCCTGCTTATCTATTGTATTTAAATTCTGTACTTGAATAGATGCAAAGGTAGGTGACTTGTTACATCACCACAGTGCATTTTGTAACCCTGTACTACAGTTTGGCTCATTTCTTGTAGAGCAGTGGAGGGAGCAGGTTTTATTGTGTTGTTGATTCCTGCCTGCTGAAATTTGTATCTCCATTTCACAGGCATTACTATAAAAAAAAAAAAAAAAATAGCCTGACTTGCACCTCAAGCTTCAGTTTGGTTCCTTTGGTCAAATATCAAAACAAGGCTCTCATTTCACCATGAAGTAGAAAGTCTGACCAAACAAATCACTAATTTGAGAAAATGTTAGTTGGAGAAGCGCTTCATGTGTGTTAAATAAGTTTTAGAAGGTTTTAGGCAGTCTGAAAACCACACCTACTTGGTTCTGTATTGTAACTTATTGGTAAGATGCCTTGTGAAAACTAATTGACACACTGACAAGTTTCCTTATTGGCAGTATCGTATTACCTAACATATAACATCATGTTTTTTCTTTCTTCTCCCCTGTATTATATCTGGTGAGTAAATGCTTATCAATTAAAAGAAAGTGGGTGGAGTTAGGGCGGGACAAGGGGTAGAAAATACATTATCATTGAGAACAGCTGTGGTGTCAGGCTTCAGAGGGCAGCAGCCTTCTCCTAGAGATAGCTTTGGCTCTTAGAATGTGTAATTTTTATTTGCCTCTGTCTCTTGAAGCTTGCTGGATTCTCCACTACGGATGAGAGTATATTCTCAGAAAGGCAGCAGGTTGGCATTTTGAAGGAGCAAGCATGGAAGAAAACAGAGAAGGCTATGGCCTTACAGATGGCAAGATTTTGTTTATCTGTTTGATTTTGTTTGTGCTGTTAGTTTTGTTGCCTTCAGTGTTTAGAGTGTCACTGGGGATTTCTCATTGCTATGTGAAAATTCTAATAAAAATGTTAGAGGTAAGTTGAGAAGTGGGTTTAAAAGGTATGTGTTTACTACAGGACATGTTTAATAAAAAAAATAAAAATCTGTTCATTTGATAGAGATGCCATAAAAGTCAGCAGGAAGAATTCCATTAACTTGGGTGTGTTGTGAACTTACATGATGGTTTTTTTGAATGGTATCTTTAATGATGTTTAGTTATGTGCTGGGTTATAATCTGGTACCAGTTTGAGTTTTTCTTGGGTTTAAGTAGAGATTCCATGTTATATTGTTTCTAGTTCCAGCTGGTTAGAATACTTCATGCTATACTTGTGACAAGTCAAATATGAATAAAAAGATGTGTTGGTTTATGGGAGTTGGCAAGTAACAGGAATGTGTATTTTTAGATGTACATAAGTTTCAGTGGTTTTATTTGGGTTATTTTAATGACATGGTATTAATGAGTGCTGTTCTAGGTAAGAATACTGACTCTGTGTGTTTGCTGCTTCCACTTACAAATCTGGGTGATCCAGCAGTCACAAGTTCTGCTGTACTTGAGGAATCCATGTGACCTTCTCAAACTGTAATTTTTCTAGAGATGAACAGATCATGGTTAAGATCTTGATTCTGCTGATATCACTAAAAGTTTTCTGGGGCTTTTAATAAACCAGAGTTGCATTTAATTTTTCAAGTCTGACTTATCATATCCATCAGCGGCCAAGGGTAGGTGCTGTAAATTCATCATATTGAACAGCGAAGCGTTTCTGTTTTCCAGTAGATTAACTTTGTCTTTCTGGCATAAACCTGATTTTCATCAGTATACTTCTTGTGGCAGAAAACTTATTACTATTATTAAGCTGCTAGAGCCACCTGTTTGTGCAGTAGAACATGTCTGTAACAATGTGATGCAGTTAATATCATGACCACCTTACCTTGTCAATTCTGTCTTATTTCTGTCTTGCAATTCTCCCGTCTCTTTATTATTTTTTATTTTAGTACTGATTAAGAGTTCTTGGGCAGGGATTGTCTTCAGCTGTATGAACATAATGTAGCATAGTGGACATGACTGCAAACTGTAGGGGTTGCTTGTTTTTTCACGTACTGATGTCCATGGGAAATGATTGCCTGCAGTGGCTATGTGTAACATGGGCTTTTAGATGTGATTTTTTTTTTTTTTTTTTCTTTTTAATCAGCCAGTGGTATGCTAATTAAATTCTTACTGGTGCCCTGAGTAAGAGACTCGTGGCACTTGTATGTGGCATTGATTTCATCAGGCACTCTCATATCAAACACAAACCTGAGGAGGCTTGTGGGCAGCTTTGCTGCTGCAGTTGGCAGATACTAAAATAATGTCTGTTGCTTTTTCCCCTGTGCATTTCCCAGCTTTGAAGGACATTTGAACCACTCAGTGGGTGCTTAATATAAGAAGGCATTTCTTTCTGGGAAAGCACGTTAAATGTTTTTCTTTCCACAGTTTTCATGACAGGTTATGAGCATGATAATTTTGTGTTCACAATGTGGAGGCTTAATTTATCAAGAAAAAGTAATTTATTTTTATGTGATCGGGTAGAACCCTTTGTGTCTAGTTCCCACTGCCACAGCAGCTAATAATAATAAGAGCACAGCTCCAGGTACTGGAGTTCAGGCTGGCTTGTTTTGTTATTTACTTGAAAGTTGCTTCTTAACTGCCTTGTGAGCAAAAAAGGGGTTTCCTGTGTTTTCATCTTATGATTGATTTCAGCTGTTTTCTTTGAAGTATTGTTCAAATGCTTCTCATCGTGCCAAAAGTATAACTACTTACTTTGACCTGAAATAGGAGGGAGATAGGATGGAGGGAATGTTAGGTTCCCTTTGCTTGTGCTGTGGCTCACTTGGCTCTTTGGAAGTAAGGGTAGGGCTGGGGAAAGCTTGTGTATGCAATTGCTGGGCCTCTTCTGGGAGCACTGGAGCTCATTCACCTGAATATGGCTGAAATTGCTGCTTGGAACGCAGTTAGCTTTAAAGCAGGCTTACATGTGCCCTTCATTCAAAAAATGACCAACTTGACATTGACAGCCTAGTGAAGTGTCAACGTGTTTCTAGCTGTGATGTTGCCTACCTGAGGTCTTGCTAATGGGGTAATGCACAAAGACCATTCTCGGCTCCTGTTGCTGGCCTGACTGGTGAAATAGGATGCCTTACTGGGTAGCTACACTGAAAATGTGAAGAGCAGATGCTTAGTCATGTATTAGCACACCTCTGACTGTATTGCAGGAATATCGGCACTCTTGGAAGTACCAAACAACTGTTTGATGTGCTCAAGGTTGGATTTTTGGTGAAACTATTGACTGGATTCTCAAAATGACTGTTGCATTTGATTTAGTCTGTTATGTAGACTGGCAAAACTAATAGAAAACTTCTCACCTGAGAACACTTTATATTTACTTCTTACAGCTTTAAATGACTCTGCAAATTGGGAGGCAGAGGGAAAATGTGGTTTACTTTCCTCTACGTTTTCTCAATTTGAGAAAAATAAGAGACTGAAGACTTTAAAGACAAAAGATACTCTTTTCAAAGTTGTGTGTTCAAAGCAACCATATCTATAGCCCTTACTGAATTTGCTGGGGACTCCAGGTGTTTTATGATAAAGTCCAAGTTTGCAGATCTATTACTAAACAATGAGTAATGGGTGCATGTGATAAGTCGTTTTGATTTCCTGACTTCAGTGAAGTGTTTTAGCAGTGTGAACAAAGTGGAACAAACGGGCAAGACATAATCTATGTATGGAAAGAATTTGTACCCTTTGCTGCTTCTCCGTCAAGGAACCTAGATATTCGATCTTTAGAAACAAAACAAACAAAAAAAAGCAAGATTCAAGGTTTGAAAATTTGGGGAGTGACTGGGTTTTCTTGTGCCTTTTTTGGTTTTGTGGGGGTTTTCTTGTGGTTTATTTTTTCTTTTTGAGGACATATGGATAGTATAATAGTAAAAGATCTCCAGGACAGTAATTTCTCAATTGCATAACTGTTAGCCCATAATTGCTAATATTACCATAATTTATCCTTAAAATATTTCTGGAAATGATAAAGATGAATTTGGCTTGGTTTCCTAAGGGTTATTCTTTCATATAGGCTTGTAAGCTTTTATTTGTGACATAATGTGTTTTCTCTAAGCTTTGTATTTGCTTGTCTGTAACAGGATTTTGTGGAAATGATGATACTAGCAAAGCTGTGCTAGGGACATTATTCCAGCCCTTTAGTGTTGCAGCTGCAAAATAAAATGCATTTGATAGAATAAAATCTACACCAGGCTCTCACAGTCCTGTGGAGAGTCAAATAAACATGTTAAACAGCTGTAGCTCTCTTTGCCAAGAATCTTCTAGAATTTTATGAGATCTGAGCTTTTGTATGAAATTAGAGTATTGTTTCTTGAGAAATACGTGTAAGAAAGACACCAGTCAGCTAATAATTGTGGATATTCTTTGAATTGACAGCTCACTTGTACGTTGAGGTAGCTAATACGCTGTAAACTCCCACTGGAGCGTGGGCAGGTGTTGCAGACACTTGAGGTAGCGGATGAAGCTCACTGCTGTGCTTTCAGATACATGGTTATCCCGAGCTAGCCACTGCATCAGAAACCAAAGAAATGATACTTGTGCTTTTATCCCAAACAGATGCTTGGGGCCCTTCTCGACCTATTTCATCTGCCCTCACTAGAGGAGTCGGGAGGTTTGTGAGTGCTTTTCACTGTCCAATTGTGGACAGTCACTGCTTGCACATCCTCTCAGACATGCAATATGCTATGCAGATCATTTGTTCTGGGTTCTCCTCTGGGACGTGAAAGGGGAAATGAGGTTGGAAAGGTCTGTTGGATGAAAAGGTAATAAGTGCTTGATCTTAGATGGTGATTTTAGCTTGTACTAAAAACCTACTGACTTTCTCTTTATTTCGGAAGACTTTAAATGGAGTAATTGCTCCAAGGCCTTTGTCACACATGAGAACAAAGTCAAGAAGAGCACTGAAAAAAAACAGTGTAATAAGTGATTAGAAAAAGCTTTTGTGAGAGCATGGGAGAAGAGGTAGTAAAATATGGGAACGTAGATGGAGAGGCAAAACCAAATTATTACACAGTACAGAAAAATGGAGTACCAAACAACACACCAAGCTGTACTTAAAAGGAAAAAGAGGAAAAACCGAAAGAAGTGAGGTTTTCTTTAAATTAACATTCCATATTGTGTAGCTTTTCATGTCATGTACTATGAAGAAAGTAATTAATATAATGAAGTGTTAGGCACCCTTATTTTGCTCAGAATGTAACTATAGGAAGCCTCAAAGAAATGGGCTGTTGGAGTTAAGTTGTCGAGTCTTCAGTATTCCAGATGGGATCACCCACTGGATGTTTGGACTCCTTGTGTCCTCCTCATTTCAGAAATGGGAGGGAGGAAAGCACAGTGCCCAAGTTCTCATTTGGTCAGCAGGTTTAGGAATGAAGTTGCTTCATTTAACACTTAAATTCTGTGTTAGTTGCAACATCTGTGTTTTTGTAAGGTATTTAAAACATCCTTTCATTACTGTTTTGCAACAAAGACCAGCATGACAGCTCTGTCTCAATACTGTGCAAAACAAAGGCAATCACAAAGCCTTATTTCATATTTTAAAAACAAATTAAACATACAGATGCTGCCGAATGCAGAACAACATAGAAACTGCTGTGCTGGGTCAGTCCAGAGTTTGACCCAGACAGATAGCCTGGATTTGACAGGTGTCAACTCAGTTGCTTAATGAAAAGCCTCAGAGCTTTTTGCCAGGAATACCCTCCCAGCTGCTTGTTGCTTCAGCCTCCCATGCTGATTCAAGGGTTAGGAGTGTTTTGTGTCCTGTGATGATTTTCATCCATGTTTTTATGTAACTGCTGCCATTTCAGTTGATCTCTGGTGATATGTCCTGGACAATGAACTCCACAACTGAACTGTGTTTTGTGGAAATATATTATCTTTCTCTTGCTCATACACTCTGCCCAACATTTGCATATGATGCTCCCCGTTCCTTGTATTAGAAGAGAAAATGGATAACTGTTTGTTATGCACCTGCTCTGTGCCAGTCCAGACTCTGTAGACCCCTGTCACATGCTGTCCCAGCCAGCTCTTTTCCAAGCTAACAAGCTCTGTGTAACCATCCACCTGTTGAAAGCTCTTCCTGCCTTGTCTTCTGCCTTTGTAGCCTTGGCTGACACTAATTACAGGCTGCCACTTTTGTCCCGCTGTGCCACGAGGCACTACGCAATAGCCTGGCAGGACTTTATACTTCACTAGTCAACTTTACAAATTTTTGTTTGGTTTTGACTTGTTTTGCTCATTTAATGAGTTAACATATTTTTGTGAGTCAGCTTGTGATGATCACCCTTTTTCTACCTGGGATTCAAAAGCCAGCCTCCTTGAGGAGGATGATTTAATCTTTTAAGACAGTATGAGCAAGCTCATTTCTGGCAGTGCTTGCCAACTTGCAGGTGCCTGTTCATGTAGGAGGACCGTGATGGGCAAGATAAGGATGGTAGACAATAAAGCAGAGAGCAAGGCAAAACCCTTTATTTGCCAAGCTAGGTGACTTTTATTTTTTTCCTCCCTTATGCCATACAACTGTCGTAAAGGATATTGGGGAAGGGGTGAAGACCAGCAGTACAGTATAAAGAGATTAAGTTTGCAACATGTCTGCCTTTACTCTCTTTTGCAACATTCTTGTTCCTGTGCCATATATTCTTTCATTTCTCAGTGTGTGGGCTGCCGTTTTCATGACACCCCCTGGCTCCCCACTTCTGAATGATTCTCCATGTGTTGCAAAAGATTGAGACAGATGATGTACCAGTTTACCTTTCCTAGGGAATAGCTGGAAAGTACAGACTAGGTGAAGATCTGTATATTTTTTCCATGGTGTTATAACAGATGGTTTGCATGGAGGTTAAAATATCACATCATTACCCATTCTGCTTCCTTTCTCTCTCTCTCTTTCCCCTTCTTTTTCTCTCTCTCTCTTTCCCCTTCTTTTTCTCTCTCTCTCTTTCCCCTTCTTTTTCTCTCTCTCTCTTTCCCCTTCTTTTTCTCTCTCTCTCTTTCCCCTTCTTTTTCTCTCTCTCTCTTTCCCCTTCTTTTTCTCTCTCTCTCTTTCCCCTTCTTTTTCTCTCTCTCTCTTTCCCCTTCTTTTTCTCTCTCTCTCTTTCCCCTTCTTTTTCTCTCTCTCTCTTTCCCCTTCTTTTTCTCTCTCTCTCTTTCCCCTTCTTTTTCTCTCTCTCTCTTTCCCCTTCTTTTTCTCTCTCTCTCTTTCCCCTTCTTTTTCTCTCTCTCTCTTTCCCCTTCTTTTTCTCTCTCTCTCTTTCCCCTTCTTTTTCTCTCTCTCTCTTTCCCCTTCTTTTTCTCTCTCTCTCTTTCCCCTTCTTTTTCTCTCTCTCTCTTTCCCCTTCTTTTTCTCTCTCTCTCTTTCCCCTTCTTTTTCTCTCTCTCTCTTTCCCCTTCTTTTTCTCTCTCTCTCTTTCCCCTTCTTTTTCTCTCTCTCTCTTTCCCCTTCTTTTTCTCTCTCTCTCTTTCCCCTTCTTTTTCTCTCTCTCTCTTTCCCCTTCTTTTTCTCTCTCTCTCTTTCCCCTTCTTTTTCTCTCTCTCTCTTTCCCCTTCTTTTTCTCTCTCTCTCTTTCCCCTTCTTTTTCTCTCTCTCTCTTTCCCCTTCTTTTTCTCTCTCTCTCTTTCCCCTTCTTTTTCTCTCTCTCTCTTTCCCCTTCTTTTTCTCTCTCTCTCTTTCCCCTTCTTTTTCTCTCTCTCTCTTTCCCCTTCTTTTTCTCTCTCTCTCTTTCCCCTTCTTTTTCTCTCTCTCTCTTTCCCCTTCTTTTTCTCTCTCTCTCTTTCCCCTTCTTTTTCTCTCTCTCTCTTTCC
Organism: Strix aluco; assembly: GCF_031877795.1. NCBI lineage: Eukaryota > Metazoa > Chordata > Aves > Strigiformes > Strigidae > Strix > Strix aluco. Next base: position 81,873,236 of record NC_133934.1, read on the forward strand.
CCTTCTTTTTCTCTCTCTCTCTTTCCCCTTCTTTTTCTCTCTCTCTCTTTCCCCTTCTTTTTCTCTCTCTCTCTTTCCCCTTCTTTTTCTCTCTCTCTCTTTCCCCTTCTTTTTCTCTCTCTCTCTTTCCCCTTCTTTTTCTCTCTCTCTCTTTCCCCTTCTTTTTCTCTCTCTCTCTTTCCCCTTCTTTTTCTCTCTCTCTCTTTCCCCTTCTTTTTCTCTCTCTCTCTTTCCTCTGGCTGGTAAAAAAAGTCAACTAAGGGTAACTAAAATATCCTAATTATGCTGTGATAAAGTGTCCCTTTTTTGTTATTGACTTAAACTTCCAAAGCTACAAAGGGAGCTGGTAGAGAACGTGCAAAACTTAAGGATGGCAAAAAGCTAGTTGATGTTGTTGGCACATGCAACACGTTGTAAATATGGTGAAGACTATTTGAGATCAAGCTTTGAGGTGACTTACATGGCTGCGTGTGTCAGTACGAGGGAAATAAACTGTTCTGCAAGAGCTTATCCTGAAGCAGAAGGATGTATACTTATCTGTTGTAGGTAGGAAGCCTTAATAGCAGGTGAGGATATAAGTTGTGCGAGTCATTGATTCCTTAATAATGAGCAGAGCCTACACACAAGCATTGTGTGTCCTTTTTTAGGGCAAATATCTTGACGTAAATATGGGAAGACCTAGTCCTCGTGAGAACTACTATTTATATGTCAACATATGTGTGATGAAAACATTCCAAACCATGAAAATGTCAAAAATTAGGTGTATTGGTATATTTGCTTTTGCTAATGGAGGAATTTTCTCTTCCCTGTGCACAGTAGCATAAACTTGGTTTAGCTCAAAAAGGTAAAGACAGGGAAGGGTGAAAGCTCATTACCAAAACTACAAGTTCCAAAATACTATGTATACAAAATAGTCCCTCCTCTGTCATCTTTTAACAAAAACTGCATCAATGCCCTAAAGCTGATGTTCTTTTTTTTTTTTTCTCTTTTGTTCTTTAAAATTCATTTTAGATCTATCTTTTCCAATATGTCTCTAATGTCAATGATAGTATTTTGGATCATTCTGTTGCCTGAAGCTCACTGGGGAAGACAGTTTTGGACCTATGGACCTCATAGAGTCTCTTAGGTAGCTCAGTGGGGGTTTGGGGGCTTGTTTGTTTGTTTTTTAAAACCCAAACAAAAACAAAGCAACTTTCTGTGTCCTGAAAAGAAGTTTGATCCAAACTATTTTTCCTGACAATGGCAAAAGGTAATCTATGTGACAAAGGAAATGGGAGGCATGCAGGACAGCCTTCAGGCTGAGTTTGAAAAATGAAAAATCTAAGACCTGGCTTCAAGGAGAGAGGCTCAGACAGTTCACCTAGGTGATTACAGAATGCCTGGAAATAACAAAATGAAAACCATCAACATCTACTTTTCTTGTTTTGGGAACAGTGGGCCACCCTGCAGACTGAGGAGGGAGTAAAAAAGCAGAAGGCGCTGGCACTTGAAAATTTAATCTCCACTGGTAAGATTTCTGAATGAAGGCGACACAGCACTATCCATCTTGTAAAAAGGCAACTCTTTCAACATCTTATCTAGAAAAGAGTGAACAGAAACATAAGTTACATCTGATAAGCAAGAAAACTGGAATGGCCAAAATGGAGTTTGATGGGCAAATAACTGCTGAAGTTACAAACCTACAAAAGAGACCTTAAGTAGGTTATAAGCAGATAACCTGTGAATGATTGAGTGGTGTTAGACATAGTGTGAGTAGAGAAAGACATTGCTGATACCATTTGGGAAGCTGTCCCTGTTTTCATGAGTATTTCCAACTCCATCAGCTCTCTTTACAAGGTTAGGAGGAACGAGTAGTCTTTGCCCTTGACGTTGCTCTGTGTGGATTCTCTCTCACTTCTTGTAACTCCTCGCATGCAAAAAGCCAAGATTTCTCAAGTAAAGGAGCTATACCATCCCACAGTTAGAATTTACATTCTTCTCTAGGCATGGGAATAAAATGTGAGAGAGTATTTTTTTTTTTTCTTCCCAACTGTTTTTCCTTTCTTCTTTGACTGAAGGGGACTGGGTTAAGTTCTCACAATAATCCTGTTATTTGTAGTGCTATTTTTAGTCATTAGTCAGGTAGACTGTTTGGTTTGTCAGCTAATGAATTTCAGGTCTGAGCGTTTCCTGAACGTTGACGATCTGACTGAAGTGCAGCTGGAGGAAAGTTTTGTTATTCTGATTGGGGGGTAGTATGTTGATTAAGACAAATGTATTTTGAATATTGCATATTGAATATCATCCAATACCCCCCTCCCCACACCACCCCAAAAAAGACAGACAAAGTCAAGTGTTAGCTGGTGTTATGAATCAATACAATTTTAGTCACTGTCACCAGCCAGATAAGAATCTGGTCTCAAGAGTGACCTCAGCAACTTGCTGAAGTGCCATCCTATGAGGTGTGATTTTATAGATATGGAGCATGAATGTGTTGTCATTCTTCCTGCGCAGTGCTTCTGTGTTGCACTATGTATATCTCAGGGGAAAATTCTAGACACTTTGAAGTTTCTTGGTGGTGAAGTGACTCTTAAGGGAGAAGGGATCAGGGAAGAGAGAAGGCTCTGAAAAAAAATACCAGAGGAAGGTGTTTGTTACAGCTGGGAAAAAAGTAAAACTAATCAACAGCAGCAAGAACAACAACTATACAAACACTGCCTGAATTTGAGTCAAGGCACCAGGAGGGGTTTGCAGTCTTGGCTTTTGACATTTCTAGGTGTGTGTACATACGTTGTTTGGTAAATGACATTGAAGGAGGTGTTGTGCTCAAGGTTTTATTTGCTCTGAATACTTTTTTCCTTTCTTCAACAATTTAGTGGTGTTATATGTTACAGGATTAGAGAAGTAACTTGTGGAACTAAAAGCCAGTACTTAAATGAGTAGGAGGACAGCTATTTCTAAAAAGTACGTGTATTTTACTCTTTTTTGGAATCCATATTGTCCATTCCACTCTGTGGAAGGAAGACTCATTTCTTCATGCAGGGATCATCCAGAGAGAGGAAACCTCCATGGAAGAGGAGATTGCTGGCCGGCACCAAGGATGCTTCAACCTTGCTGATGTTATGTACTTCTCCAAAAGGGGATGTGAGGCTGTTGCAGAAGATGAAGTCACCCGACGGTTCTCCTCTGAGGAGCTGGTGTCCTGGAATCTCCTCAGCAGAACCAATGCCAACTTGCACCATGTCAGCTGGCAACTGAGCGTTGTGTGGGTCGCTGGGATCCTAATTCGATACTGTCTCCTGATGCCTTTTCGGTGAGCCAGATGTAATTTGCTGGGATCTGTTTTTCATATATCTTTTGTGAAAAAGATGTGAAATAATCTGCTATTGACTACTGCAGAAAGGAGAACCTGGCATGGCTTTGTTTTCCAAGATACCATTGAAACTCAGATATCCCCGAAACAAAAAAAAAGTGCTGAAGATGTACATTTCTCATGTTCCATATGTTTTATTAGTAATTAATTTGTTTTGAAAATTCAACAAAACTTTATAAAAACTATCTGGAGATCTTTTTGTTATGTAAAGTAACAACTATTTCAACTGAAAGGATCAGGCTCTACCTGTCTGAGTAAGAGACAGGGAGACTGTGTGCTGAACACTTGGGCTTTGAAGCAGAGCTGGTGTTCTGGGAGCACAGGGCTGGATGCAAAAAAAAGAGACATCCACTTGGGAGGTATTTAATTTTTAGACTTTTTAACTTCTCTTTTAAGCAAAACCAGCCTTTTATCATGCTGACCAAAGAGTTACAAATATTCATGTGATCTTGTAAAGGGCAGGAGCTTTTAACACTTCTTATTCCTCTGATGGTAGGACAGTACATTCAAAACATAGCTGCAGTGTGTAGAGGGATTTCGTACCAGTCAGTCACATAGCAGAGCATGTATGCCTGTTTGTAAACTTAGATATGCAGCTTAAAAAGACAATGTTTATGCAGAAATGGTTTCAATATTGGTTTTGCTCAGCCGTTAGTAACCAATGATGTTTAATTTTCATGATTATATAGTAGCTTACTGCTTGGGGTGGAAATACATACTGAAATCTTGGGATAGGTTTTTAAAAATGAAATAATGGGTCCTTTCTGGCACTGAGAAATCTCACCTGTATTAAAGAACACTAGCCACTACTCGCCATCCTCTTTGAACACGGGGGCTTCTTTACCATGTGATAGCTTCAGGTTGAGGCGTGGTGCTTTTTGGAGGATAGGCTCCAGGAGCACAAGGTTTTGTACTCAGGGCAGGGTTAATTGGGTGAAAACATGCTCGTATTATCCTGTTGGCCTTAACTGGTTTGTATTGCTAGTTGGACACTATTAATGGTGGAGGGAAGCATTGTGAAATCGATCAAAGGGTTAAATAAAGGATTTTCTTGCTTGCTCTTCCAGTTTTGAGTTTTAGGATTTAATTAAGATTATTTTACTTTGTAGTATCTGCTTGGCTGTTTTCAGCATCCTCTTGCTGGTCTTGGCCACTACAGTAGTAGGACAGTTTCCAAATGGCAGGTGGGTGTTTGCTGAGGGCTTTTTTAATTTCTTTTTTATTTCTTTAAGAATTTGAATTAGTGTGGTGGAATATAAATCTGCTTGGGTCTGGAGGATTAATGTGAACTATCATGGAGGGATTTTTTTTTTCTCTATTGTAAACTCAGAGCACTATGAGAGAGAGTAAGGCAATGGCATCTGAAAGTGGACGTGCAATGTAAGCCGGATAGATACTGATGGAAGCGTGTCTTAGAGTGGGAAATAAAGAGTATGCTCTGCTTGAGTCCGAACAGGGCAAGTAAATAATCCGTCCTGAGCAATTCCATATTAATACTGTGAGATAGTTATGCCCTGTCAGTGCGGGGGGGGGGCGGGGAGGGGGGGGGGAAAGGCAACAAACTTCAAATGTGATTCACCAGCTAAATATTTTTATATTTAATTAATGAATAAGTCAATAGCAGTTGCTTCCAGACAAAAATCTATAAAAAAACCCCCTGATTGTTATCTTCTCTGCTTTGAATCTGGTGGGTTTAGAATAGATTACAGTAGAAGAATGGCCCGAGAATACCTTTGATACCCAATAAGCTCCTCCTGTATGGCATTGTTAGTGCAACTGAACCTTCTTAATATGATCTCTGTAATAACAGCTATTGGGAATAACTTGGAGAGTTTATATTACGTTGTTCTATGAGTGACTACCTATAACTGGCAATGTATGTATGGCTTCATTTCTTTTAGGGTGAAATGCTGGCTGAGCAACCAGGTTCAGATGATATGTGCCAGATTAGGTGTCCGATGCGTGAGTGGTCTCATCCGTTTCCATAACAGGTGAGCGGTGCCGCCCTGCTCCCGTCGTTTTGGTATTCATTTCTCGCAGGACTCAATGTCTCAAGTTTCCGAGCGGGATTCTTATTTTGTCACTGTGCAGATACCGTGATGGCACAGTTTGATCCAAGAGTGGTTTGGATCATCCAGACCCCATCAGGATGCTTGCATGCCCTGCTGCGTTTTCTGTTGGATACTGGCAGGGTATGCGAAGGTGGAGTAGTACTGTGCTCTTGATTAAATATACACTCAGATATTTTTCTCAATGTTTGTTGTGAATGTGTTATAATCACACGCAAGAACATTGCCATAAAATGTTTGACTGTTCTATTAGCCAGTTTGGTAACTAATTCTTCACTATCTCTCCTAAAGTAAGTTATGGATGGTATCTCAGTAAGTTTTTGTCATATCTTGCTTAGTGGTGGAGATTTACATAATGGAGGCTTCTGAAGTATCTTTTTGTTTGTGCTTTAGAAAAGAAGGAAAATCATGCTCTAGTGTCTTTGCTTTTAGAGTTTTAGTGTGTCCGAGTAGCCTTTGATATGTACCTCTGTGAGTGGTAATGTACACAGCTACAGTGCATACCCCAGTCTTGTATCCTCAGCTAAAAGGAAACTGGTTTTGGTGAAATGCCAAAACTACTGGAATGTGAAAGGACTCTTGAAAGTATGAGGAAAGATGAATTATCTTCTGTAATGTACTGCCAGAAGTTTTAATGTATATCATAGTAATATTAATATTTTAAAACATTTTGTGTTTTACTTTCTGTTGATCTGTTGCTGAGCCGTGTGCCTTAAATGCTATTGTCACTGAGAGTCTCGGCTGTGGATGTATGCTCACTGGGTGGGTCACCTGATGAGGCCTGTACTCCAGAGAATAAACATTAAGTAATTACTTTTATGGTTGTCACTGCAGGGAAAACAGACCCCAGGAAGGAGGCATCTGTGTAGCCAACCACACGTCTCCACTAGACGTTCTAATCCTGGCCACCGATGGATGCTATTCTTTGGTATGAAAAAGAGAGTCGGTAAATATTGGTAATGTTGAAATGCCTGTAGATGTAGTGTTGGGTAAGAGGATAAACTTACTGGTAGAAAGCGTGGGATTTGATAGCATTCAAACTGGCATTCAGGACTGCAAAATAATAGACACAGGCAGGTGTGTGCACACTGTTGACCAAGAGGATTGGTTATCATTTGTCACCAAGCTTAGAAACATTTATCTGTGTTCAGAATTTTATCACTTAAGTCTGTGTGTGTTTGCATAATAACCAGTTTCTTTTGGGCTTGCAGGTTGGCCAGGCACACGGAGGGTTTCTGGGGCTTATTCAAAAATCTTGCATGCAAACCTCTCGGCATGTTTTGTTTGATCGCTCAGAAATGAAAGACCGTCATCTGGTGAGGAAAAAGTAAGGTAGTGAGGTGTTTGCTTAATTGTCCCATCAGGTCTAGTAATTGTGAGGCCCGAGTGTGAGCTGAGACTGTTCTCAGCCTGCATCTCTCTTTGGTGGGCAGCTGTAGGTTGTCACCAGTGTGAGGTCTGGAACGGCTCCATCTCGGGGAAGGTGCAGAGTGTAGCAATCCTCTACCCAGCCTTTGATCGTTTGCCCTATAACCTCTGGGGATTTCCACATTGCCCCAGCTGTCCCACCTGCCACAGGCAGGAGCCTGTTCATTCGGTTTCCAGGCTGATGACTGGGGCTATCAGGACAGAAATCGGAGTTCTGTCAGCACATGCACTCCCCAGATCGTGCCTTGCCCTGGTACGTCTTTCATCAGCTCCGAGCATCAGAGCTGGTTATATCTGCTGTGAGTACAGGATAAAGGGAGGCTGATCCTAGCAAATAATTTTAAAAAAGTTAATAATTACCAAGGTACAACCTAGCTGCTGGAAGAGCATCCTGGAGAAGTGTCATAATATGTTTGCTTAATTAAATATTGCTCCCCAGGCCTGCAGTATTGATTCCTGGCAGAGACAGCATGTTGCACTTGAAGGATGTGGACAGGATTGACTCAGTACAGCAGTTCTGATATTCTCAGGTGTTTACAGAGACTGTTCTTAGTCATCCTAAGCCTTCATGAAATAGGGTGCAACGCAGCTAAATTAAGTGTCTATGTGTTTGTCACTAGAAAAATGGAGAAGGTCCCCCCACGCTGGATCATTCTCTCCTTTTTTTTTTTTTTTTGATATCCGATGTTCTGGTTTTCTTTAATGCAGACTGGAGAGGAACTGCATGCTCTTGAGTCATAGGAAAAGTCAGGTGTCTCAAAAAACAGATTTTTTGTGTCAGTAATCTGCTTAGTGGTAAATACATTTGTTTTACTACATTTGCTGCATCACTTAAAAATAGCAGCCTATCTCTTAAGAGATGGAGAATCATTAGGTACATATAGAACTAATGTTATGAACCTAGGAGGCATGAAAAGTTGAAATATGGAATATACTTCAGTCAGAAGAGAAGTCTGACTGTGGTCATAGCTGGAACCAGTCAAAGATAAATGGAAAGCAATTTCTACATTCTTCAAGTACCACCATTCTCTGGCTTTGTGTTAATTGGGTTAAAATGGTGAAATAAAACTGTATACAGTTTTGTAGAAAACCTACTTTTGCAACGAGCAAGACATAACATCCAAGATAAAGGCCTGAAACTAGCGTACATCCCAGCTGAGGCTACTGTCTGGCAAAGGGCTTTTCTTGTCCTATGTAAGAGGTAATGGATGTTTAGATTCTTGGCCAAATACAAATATGAGTCTTCTATGAAAATGAAGTATACACTGAAATTTTATTTTGTCTCCACAGAATTAGAGAACACATTGCAGATAAGGCCAAATTACCCATTTTAATTTTTCCGGAAGGTAGGAAACAACCGTATTGATTTTATTGCTCTTCTTACTTCTTGCCACCGAGTGCGGTTTATTATACCCAGTCTTTACAAGTGAGGTGTGTGGTTTTAGTCTGTAGAATTAATTAACTCTTGTGAGATATTAAAAGTCAGATTCTAATATTTTATAACAGTCAGTTTTATGACAGTCTGTTTGCTTCAGTGTATAGCATAATGGAAGAGCAAACAGGCTCTGGAATTATCTTTCAGAACTAAAGCTTACTTTCTGCTTTAACAACTTAAGTCTCCTTAAGACAGTTTAGGATTCGTTTGCTGATACTTTTCTTAGAGTGGATTAAACTCGTCATCTGTTTTAATTCTGGCCAGGTACCTGCATAAACAACACATCAGTAATGATGTTTAAGAAGGGAAGCTTTGAGGTAGGAGGGACCATCCACCCGGTAGCAATCAAGGTAATGTATCTGTAGTTTTCCAAACGGGGAAGGATTATTTGCAGAAGCTTCTCATGCCAGAGAAGCTGTTCATGTGTAAACATTAAAAAGGGGCTTGTTCTGTGCGAATAAGGTACTGAATAAGCCCTGAGAAAATGGAATTTTTCATGGTGCACGATGCCTCACAGTTCAGTGCAGTATGGGAAATCTTTCACTGATTGTCTTTACAGCTGATTAGGGGCAACCTGAAAAGCACAGTTGGCAGTTGCTGTGCTGCGCGTTCAATTCTGCCCACTCTTTCTGTCCTAGGGCTCCTGGCTCTTGCGTGCTCTGGGGATAAAGGCACTCTTCTTGGTGCTTCCAAGGCTTTCTGAGGAGCTTTACCCAAGTCACCCTGGCTCTAGATATGTTAGTTACTTTTTCTGGAACTATAATGTTGCCTGATCTTACAGAAATAGTTAAAACTGGTGTGAGCGTTTTCAAGGAAACCACTGTAGTCAGCATATCTGTAGGTGACAAATCTTTACCATTTGAGTAGATCTATCTGGTTAGAGTTGAGATGCGCTTCAATGCCTCTGTCACAGTCTGGGGTTGTTTGTAAAGGTTAATAAACTTGTAATAAACGTTGAAATGTGGAGCTTTACTCTGAATTTTCTGCTGCTTTTAGGAGGTGTGATTAGATTTGCCGCTGACTTAAGAACTGTGTCTTCATGGCCAAAAAAGAGCAGCTTATGTGATTTAAACTAAGGTAGCAGGTCACGCCCTTTTGCTTATTCCTCTTGTCTTCCAGTATGACCCCCGCTTTGGAGATGCGTTCTGGAACAGCACAAAGTATTCCATGATGACCTACATTTTTAATTTGATGACCAGCTGGGCTATTGTCTGTAACGTGTGGTACCTGCCACCAATGGTCAAAGAGGTACTTATGCTTTCGTATGTTTTGAAAATGCTCATAAAACGTTGTCTGGGAAGAAGTCTGCGCTACCCTGCACGGTATGTTGGCATTATGTTTGTGAATCTTTATTGACAACTGAATGGACAAAGGCCAGAACACAACACTGTAGTCTTAAAATTGAGTGGGCATGGATTTATGTGGGTTAGTTATCTTCCAATAAAACTACTCTTGCAGAGATTCAGGCATTTCTGCACCGTGCTCCCTATTGCTTCTAAACAGCTTCTTTACTTGTGTGCAGCTGCCTTGCTTTCTTCTGCACCCAGAGACTAGAAGAGATGTTAAAATATGCTTTTATGCTGCAGGAGTCCTGCCTCTCAGCCTGGCACAGACCTCCCTTTTTTTACTCCGGGAGTGATCTATAGATTGAGACCTTCTCTTCACTCCATACTGGGGTGCTTTTGCCTTTTGTGTCCCCCCTCTACCTCCACCTGCACAGCTTCCTCCCACCTCCTTGTTTCTCAGCCCTGCAGAATAATATCCAGCTAATCCTTTTGCAGAATAATATCCAGCTAATCCTTTTGGAGAGTATCCAGCTAACCCTTTGCCCAGCAGCTTTACCCCACAACTTGGCGCGATTTCTCAGCCCACAGCCCCCAGATACCAACCTGAGGCTGACAGAGCGGTCAAGGCCTTTGCTGCAGCACTGCCCCCGTTTGGTACTGCCCACCCTGGTCTCTGCTCAGCCCTAGTCTTGGCAGGGAAGCTGCTGTATCTTCAGTCCCTGGCAGTTCATGCAAACAGACTCCTGTGAATCACAGAATAGAATCATCTCGGTTAGAAAAGCCCTTGAAGATCCTGCAGTTTAACCACGAACCTCACACTGACCGTTCTCAACTCCACCAGATCCCTCAGCGCTGGGTCAACCCGACTCTTCAACCCCTCCAGGGATGGGGACTCCACCCCTGCCCTGGGCAGCCCATTCCAACGCCCAACAACCCCTTCTGCAAAGAAATACTTCCTAAGAGCCAGTCTAAACCTTCCCTGGCTCAGCTTGAGGCCATTCCCTCTTGTCCTGGCGCTTGTTCCTTGGGTCAAGAGGCTCATCCCTGGGTGCCTGCTGTCTGACAAAAAGGATCTCTTTAAGTGAGGCATGGAGAAAATGTGTAAGCTACAAAGCAAATAATTATTTTTTTGTTTTAATCTCAGGAAGAAGAAGATGCCGTTCACTTTGCCAACAGAGTCAAGGCTGTCATTGCTGCTCGGGGAGGAATGTCTGTGCTTCCTTGGTAAGAAGCAACACCTCTGAAGTTGGGTTTAAAGCATATTTAGGTGTTCTGTCTTCTGAAATGTTAGCCTGGAATCTTTTAAAACTTCTTCTAGATTTGCTTTGCTTGGGCTGTAGTCCATCACCCTTACTGACTCTTGAGTCAGAAAATACTACTTTATCCTTTGAACAGTTCCACTAGAATAAATATAGTATAAAACCAGAGAAACGTAGCTGACAGGTGGATCTGGTGAAAATAAATTATTTGCCTGCTAAATGCAGGATTAAAGGAAAGGCATTGTTTCTGTTGTGTGGTAGTCTTGGCAGTACAGATAATTTAGCATCGTGTTGCAAAAGCCAACATTTAGAGTGAATGCTGTTTTGACTACAGGGTCTAAATATTGTAACGTTTTTCTGCTTTGACCATGAATCGAGGCTGTTTCTTTTCTGTATCTTTCAGGGATGGGGGACTGAAAAGGAAAAAGGTCAAAGAGTCTTTCAAGGAAGAGCAACAGAAAAAATATTGCCAGATAGTAATAGAAAATGGATCTGTGGGAAACGGAAATGTTTATTAAATGGTATTTATTTTATCTCATTTCTCTGTGACTTCCCCACCAGAAAATGGGCTATTTATTATATGAAAACTGACAAGTTTTCCTTCTGTCCCTGTAAGATATTTTGCATATGACAGAGCCGGGAGATCATAAAGAGACAGTATTTTGTATTAAATAAGGATATCATTTTATAAATAAGAAAATTTACAATAGACTAGTAAAATTCTCTCCGATGTTGAGTGAGAGGAATTTGCAATCAAGTTACTTAAGTTCAGTGAAACACTGGTTTTCTTCAAATCTTTGAGTTACCCTGAAGACTTAAATCGCAACTTCTTAACTCGTAATAAATCACCTCTGTACTCCCAGCCTCTATCAATGACTTGGACTAGTTTTCCTGTGAGCCACAGTCACTGTGTTGCTGTAGAGATGGATCTCCTGATGGCAGAAGACATGAAGCAGTTCACCAAAATATGTTTTCCAAATTGTAAGTTGGAGAGGAAGTGTTGGAGGCCAGAAGCAGTCACTGACTTTCCCCTCCGTGTCACGAGACTGGGGATGGTAGAAAGTTTTCCAAGGTCCCACTGACAACAGCAGAACAGTGTCCCGGGCAGCGCATCCCCTATGCCTGGGTTTGTGGTGCTGGGATAAGTTAGTCACAAAGACAATGTGGTAGAAAAATATATTTTTAAATTATATTGTGTCTTCTGATTTTGCTGTATCCCTTTCTGTGTCTGTTTGTATGCGTTACACAAATTAAAGAAAACCTGTGATGTGATGTCTGTTATCCTCTGTTGTAATTATTTCTGGATAGCCACCTGCTTGTGTTGCCACTTGATGTGAAGGCTACTGATTTGCTCTCAGTAGAGAGAAATATTTCTGTCACAGTATTTTTTTGGGTAAAATATTTGCTGTTAAGTAACTCCGATGTGGAAAAATCTGGCTTCTTTAATGATCTGAATGTCACTAATGAACCATGCGTGAACGGGTGTTATTTGGCCTAAGTTGCTTTAAGACAGATGAGTTAGTAAGGACAGTTAGTAAGGTTTACATTGGCTGAGGTCTCAGCAGAGATGGAGAACCTCTCGTGGTGAGCAGAAATACACCCGCAGAAAGACACGTGCGCAGATCTCACGCTGCCCAGCCCTGCAGAGTGTAGAAAATTAATATTCAGCAGTGAGAAGCGCCCTGAGGCTGCATAGCACAGAATTACTACGGAACTGAGCTCTCCTATTCCGTGGCCTGGCGTAAAACCCCTGGGTGTAGTTGCTACAGGTATGTGAATTCTCTTGGTGGATCGGTCAGTCCAAACTTTGGTGTCAGGTAAGCAGCAGGAGACACTACCCTTTTACAGACCTGTTAGCCACCCAGGTAGGGAGGGGGCTAGCAAGATGTCTACAGAAGAAAAGGGCTTCAGGGTCTCCTGTTATGAAAGAGGCCTGCTTGCTCCTGACTGTAGTAAGCTGTGCTGCCATCTCTGTTGAAGCTGTTGATCTAATTTCTCGGTACAAAAATCTGAAAAAATGTGACAGACTCTCTTGATAACTGTTAAATCTCTTCAGCATGCCAGAGTTTCAAATTGGGAGTTTTTCCTTCTCTGTGACTACTGTCTGAGAGTTGCTAAGAGACTTCAAGGGGTTAAGACGAGTGTGCGCAGCATCCTTCCCATGCTACTGTGTGCTGCCTTTCTGTTCAGAGGTAAAACGGGCGACAGAACAGGCAAAAAGAGGGGCCAGAGACAGGAAAAGATGGGGAGATAACTGTTGGAACCAAAATGTTCTCATTTGGGCTCTGCTTCTGTAAGACATCAGGAGATGACGTGCCTTTTTTCCAGTCCTGCAGCACTCCCCCAGCTCACCAAAAGGAGAAGAGCTCTTGGGTGCACCATCCTCATATGGGTGTGACTCCAAGTCTTGTAGAAGTATAGTGGAAACCTCTGAATGTACGAGTATTTTGTGTCACCTGTTGAGCTGTGGGAGGAACGGTGGAGTTGTCTATGCTTTATCTGCCATTTTTTGGCTGTCTTGACAAAATAAGTCAAAAACTCTGTGAAGTAGGTGCTTACCTACAGAACAGAGAAATTTAAAGCAAAAGCCCAACCCACGAATTTGTCAATGATGAGTGTGAGGTGTGTTTTGTTAGCTGCAGGTAAAAGTGCCAACCTGACTTAAAATAGAGGCTATCACAGAATCATCTGGGTTGGAAAAGACCTTGAAGATCATCTAGTCCAACCATTAACCTCACACTGATTGTTCTCAAGAATTCTATTTTCTCAAGAATCTCTATTTTGTCTTGCCCTGTTTTGAAGGAATGTTTCTGGGTTTTGGTGGTGCTTGCTTTACCTGCCTTCCATCTCCCCCTTTCCTTTCTCTCGATATTCTGTGTTTCATTTGCATTTATCAGCAGTGGCGTGGCAATTGCTTTTAGCTGAAATTGTACACTGCCCTTAGAGTGCTGAGCTTGTGGAGGAATGGATTGTTTTCCAAAAGGACACCACAGGTGTGTTGTCCTCCTCCAACAGGAGGGCAGGGTAACTAAAAAGAACATGTCATGATGTCAGTGGGAAGCTGCTAAACTGCAGCTTAATTTTCACAATCAAAGAACTCAGGCTTGTGTTACTCTTCCTCTTTGCTTATCTTCCACTGGTCTTGCAGGAACCAGGCTTCTAAACTTTGAGGTCCTTTTTTATTCTGTACTTTTGCAGGATCACACATAGCATGGTCTTGTGCCCACTGGTAGGCTTAGATGGAAGAGAACTAATATTTCAGTTCCCACCCCAAATAACCCTTTAAAAAAATGTGTCAGTGTAAGCAATATGTTTTGTTTTGTTTTGTTTTTTTTAATTTGATAGCTGTGCAAGCTACACAAAGATGATAATCTTGGAGAGGCCTGCAGCTCTGTCTTCCTCAAGAGCACAAACTTCCTCTACTGTTCACCACTTACTGTGTTTGCCCTTCAGCTCCTTACCCAATGTGCCTAGCACTTTCAACTGGCTGGGTGGCCTCTTCTCCAAATCAAATATGGGGGCTTTCTGATACAGCTCATCAGCGTGGAGAAGACCTATACTGTAAAACATGGCCTTGATTTGTAACTTGGTGCTGCTGGCTAATACCTACGTACGGAACATCTAAGTGATGCGAACTGTTGCTGTGGCACTAACGTGTTGTGTTGATGAAACTGGAACAAACCAGAAAGGTTGTAGGTGCATCCATCTGGAACTTTGTAGAAGAATTTTAAATACAACCTCTGGTATATTTGAAACAGATTTTAAGGCCTAGTGAAATGTGTTCAGGACTGAGCTATCTTGTGATATTACCAAGGTAACCGGAATGCTGCTCCACAGGCCTGAGAAGTGTTCTTAGCCTGGTCCTTGTATAGTCCCAGCCCAAGGCTGGTTTAAAACCCCATCAAGCTAATCCTAGAGACACAGTTTTAAAAAAGGATGATGAATTGACTAAACACAGGGGTTTTGCTAGATTAAGAGAATTTAGGACATAGAAACTGCTTGCTCTACCTAAGCTTTTAACAGAACATCTTGAAGTCTTTCTCAGAATTGTGTGAGATGAAAACTAGTGGAAGGAAGATGATGACCAGAAACTGAAGCAAGAATTGGAACAGAATGATGAGAATCAGCTGAAGCTGTGGAATATAATGGACTTCTGAAATTGAAGAACTAAAAGCTAAGAGTTCGTGGCAAAACATCAAAGACTTTTGTATTGCATAATGTTATGTAGAATCATATATCTAGAAGGCGTTTTTTGTTAGCCACGGCCACTCCCTGAGGTGATGGCCCAACTCTGAGTTGTTAATAAAACCAGCCTAGAGATACCCACAGTCTGGTGAAATTCTGCCTAAGACAGTGGGCCATGAGTTGAAACTAAACATATGTTGGAATAAGTGAATAAAACCAGGCCCTCTCCCTGTGCCAGTTGGGGACAGAGTCAAAATAGCTGCTTACACTAACTCTTGAAGACACCACTGATCAGCTGTGTGGATGGAAAACCAGATATATTTAATAAATTCCACCTTTAGATCCTTAATAAAACTCGTGCGGCGTGTCCAAGGTGCAGTGTGGAGTCTTTGTGCACAATGTGGGTTGTCTGGGACCTTAAGCCCCTTGGGCACTGTCCTGCTTCTGCGCTGGGCTGGAGGCTGGAGCTGTGTCCCCTGTGTTGAGAGTCCCAAAGCCTTGGATAAGTAAGGGTGACTCTTACAACCCCATAAAGGCTGGGTCACCGTGTCTAATGTGCCTTTCCCTCCTCAGGCAGGCTTCCAAACCCGGAGCTTGAGAATGACTCCTCTGAAAGCAGCTTTCTGGGTGGTCACATTGCTATTATCCAAGTTTTCCTTGGCTGGGAGTAGAATTTGTAAAGATGATTTAAGTTTTGACTCCTTTAAACTAAACGTACGAACTGAAATAACTTCACTGTCTGGCTCTCATTTCTGGGTTTTCATCTCTGGACTATGAGGAGGTTATCTGGACATTACCACTATTCATGTTTAAAGTATATTGTGCTGCTCTGCTAAAACGGTAAAGTAACCTGAAACAGCTTGTAACTCTGCAGCATGAAAGCAGCGCAAGGTGAGTCTCTGTGTGAATGACCATCACTGCATTAATATATTTGAGGCAGTTTTTCAGACGGGTTCTCTAAATTTCCTGGGCCTCCAAGAACTTCTGTGACTCAAATAGAAAATGGGACCAAAAGTTTCAAGGTCTCTTTCTGTATATAAAAATATACATATCTCTTTCTCTGTGTGTAGGGGAGTATATACACTTTGTGTGTCTATAAAGGGATGCCCGAGTGCCCGTCATCTGGGAGCATGGCATGGACATGAGAAACGTGAGTTAATTATAAAAACAGAAACATTACAGATTATTAGAAGACGTAGTGATAAGCACCTTAGTGATCTCTTGTACTGTGTGAGAAGTGAATCGGAGTTTGCTAAAACATCTAACAACCTTTCACTGTAACGTACCTGCACGTTAAGACTGACTGTCATTTATTCTCTTGACTCCAGATGTCTTTTTCTACAGCTGTGTCTTATCTTTGGGAACATCGGAAATGCTTTTCCCTCTCTGACTTCTGCTGACCAGCTCTATGTTGTTGGGAGACACCTTTTTCCAGCCTCGCTGTTGTTTTAAGGTGTTTCAGTAATTGCACAGCCATGTATTATAAGAAACGTGCAAAAGTTGCCATCTAGTGGCATCTCATCAGTGGTAGCAAGCTCCCCCGTGCACAGCCTTCTCAACGCTGCATTTAATGCAGAGTTTACCCTCAATTCCGGTGAACGATCCAGTTATTTCTCCTACGATTCCAGGAAACCATGAAAACATCGAAATAATGCTACATACCCCAAACACTGGATCTGATTATCGGTCTTGGTGTACTCACCAGCAAAACTTGTCCTAAGTTTCAGCAGCCTGTGGGGTTTCTTCAGGCTGTCTCTTCCCTGTGACAAACCAAAATCAGAAATACTTCTGTCCTTTTAATTACTTCCAAATCAAGTATGCGTCTAACCCCTGAGCTTTCATGTGTATTTTAAAATTCAGTAGGGGCAGCAAGCCTGGGATGTTCCTGAAGACAGAGTGACCCTTGCATTTGCTGTGATGAGTTTCTTCAGTACCTTGAAACTCTTTGCTCCTGATCTGGGACTGGGGACTTTCAGAAAAACCACGTTTTCAGAACAATAAGGGAGATATTCTGAACTTGTTTTCTACCGGCATGTGTTTCCTTGAGCCGTAGTGAGAACAGCGAGCCGCTAGTGCTGAATTTGACGACCTGGCACTCTGCTCAAACTCTTTCTTGTGCAGCCTGCCCTGGATGAAAGCGAAGCAAACAGGCCGGGCAGGTCTCCACCTAGTGCTTTTTTTTTAGTTTCAAGACACTTTAAGGAATGTATTTTGACTACATCTGCAGTTTGAGGCCAGTGGAGATAGGTCACAGATGCCTTATGGTTGGGACCTCTGGGTTTTCCAGCCTCTTTGCAGGATTTGCTTTTGGAAATGTTTGCACTGAGGAGAAATACCCATCGCTCAGGCTCTTCTGAGCATGTTTCCCAGCTGTGGCACAGACTGTGGAGATGACCTGAGATGGGTTCACAGTTGGTTTTGGAAAAGTAGGCTTAGAAGTTAGTGGACATACGGTAGAGACAGAGGCCTTTGTGGCTCTTTGATTTTATTTTTTTGTTGTTGTACAGACAGGAAGGGCCTTAGCTCTGGAGCCATTTCTCCTCTCCCCTCCTCCTCTATTTATTATTCTATTTAATGATGGCTCCTCAATTAGAGTACCAGACTCCTTTGTGAGCAGGGTTCACCGTGATCAATTGTCATCAAGGCTAGCGTTTAGTACATCCAATCAATGATGTTCTATATAATGGCTGTGCTATTGACTGATTTCTAATTTTACAGTATGTTGAGCCCTGTTGAACTCTTTTAATATGATAATTGCTTTACTGATCAGTAGTCGTGATTTGTGTGCAATTGCAGATTATTGACATCAGTTGATATCCCTTGGTATTTATTTGACTAGACGGAAGATGCATGTGGTGAAACACATTTAATAATCTATGTGGTGGATAATAAATAGAGGGATATTGGGGAAAATACTACATCCTTGCGTATCGGACATCTAAGAAATAGGTGACTTAGGTATATTTCTTCTTTTTATATGGGATAGCTATTAAATACTACCTTTTAATTTTATACAGACATCTGTTAAACAGCTTATTTTGTAACCACGTCATAAGCACTCGTTTGTACGTTAAATACTGTGTTTACCAATTGCATAATAGATTTTTAAAAAACGCTCATCACATGTGCCTATGGGCAGTCTCTTTGACTCGTATTATTTATAACTTTACATAAGATGTAAGTATGTACACATGTTTAATAAAATAAACTGTGTGGTATACTGCAAATAACTGCTCTGACTTGTTAATGTCATTTTATAAAATACACCTACAAGGGATTATAAGGAGAGGTATGTATATAAAAAATACATTTATGTTAGATTTGAGCTGAGGCTGATTTCTACCCAGATGCTGTCTTCCACATTTGAGCTTTTAAGCTCTTCTCTGTATGCCCCCCCCTCCCGCGGGGATGTGGTGGGCGCATCAAGCGCGTACATCGCACTGCAGAGTGGCTCCGTGTGCCAAGGGGACGAGTCGCTCCTGCTGTGGAACCAGGAGATGGCAGCGCTGTATGCCTGTCTGACACCGCCATGAGGAGGACTACAACCTTATTAATGGTCTTTTGGGGAGTACGAGCCTTAATAACACTTAAGAAAAAAAAGATGGTAAGTTAATTTACTGGACATCAGCACGTTTTGTCCTTCCTTAAAATACTGGCATGAACGGAGAAGTACAGTATCATTTTAAGTGGTAATTTTGTTATATTGGAAGGTTAAGTGATTAAAGAGATTGCAAAGTTCTGCAGTACAACATATATATTTTTTCCTCACTGTTTCTCCTCTCCAAGTGCCACAGAAAGTCAGGCCTCCAGCCCTCAGGCCACGGTGGACAGTAAAAGGAGACGCCGTACTCATTGCGTGCTCCCTGCGTTGATGCTGCAGATTTTCACATGTCTGCTGGGTTGTCTGGAGCATTTTTGCTCTGGGGATGGTGTCTGCATCTCCTCCTGAGCTCGATGCGCAGAACCACTCAGATGATCACAAAACCCCTTCCAGGTTAACACAGTGGTGAAGGTTTCTAGGTGGTTTGCTCAGCTGAGTGCAGATGCTTTTATGGTCACGAAGGGAAGCCCATTGCTGAATTGCTTTCTGATGCTCCTCTACTGCTACAGAACCAAGCTTTACGTATGCACTTAAATATTTTGTTGTATAAAGGACAGCATATTTAGCAACTGCAAGGATCTGAGACATCTCACTGAAAAATGTGCTTGCTAGAAAGGTCTCAGGGTTCTATTTCCAAGACTAATGGGGAGCCTCAGTTGTTGCTCTCCAAGTGATAAAATTCTGCTGTAGGTGAGACGCCAAATGAGCACAGAGTCTGCGCTTACAGTCCCCAAAGGAGAAGTGCTGGATGCTGAACACCTGGGAACATTTGCCCCTGGGACTTATTCATATGACCATTGTATTAGAGAAGCTCCCTCTCCTCCCTCTTCCCCCTCCAGCATTAAAGACTCAGATTCTAACAGAGTCACCTCAGCACAGGGACCTCGGAGACACCCAAGGATGCATGGGATATGTGTGCAGTTTCTGTGACTTGCAGTCGTATCTGCTGCAGAGTGTTTCCCGTGAGCTGTTCTAGCTGGAATCACAGAACCATCTCAGTTGGAAAAGCCCTTGAAGATCTTCCAGTCCAACCATTAACCTCACACTGACTGTTCTCAACTCCACCAAGATCCCTCAGCGCTGGATCAACCCGACTCTTCACAACCCCTCCAGGGATGGGGACTCCACCCCTGCCCTGGGCAGCCCATTCCAACGCCCAACAACCCCTTCTGGGAAGAAATACTTCCTAAGAGCCAGTCTAACCCTGCCTTGGCGCAGCTTGAGGCCATTCCCTCTTGTCCTGGCGCTTGTTCCTTGGGTCAAGAGACTCATTCCCCCTCTCTGCACCCTCCTTTCAGGGAGTTGTAGAGGGCGATGAGGTCTCCCCTGACCCTCCTCTTCTCCACACTAAACCCCCCCAGTTCCATCAGCTGCTCCCCATCAGACCTGTGCTCCAGACCCTGCACCAGCTTTGTTGCCCTTCTCTGGACACGCTCGAGTCATTCAATGGCCTTTGTGGAGTGAGGGGCCCAAAACTGAACCCAGTCATTGAGGTGCCCCACCAGTGCCGAGTCCAGGGGTAAGATCCCTTCCCTGTCCCTGCTTGCTTCTGTTAATGTCTGTCTTGGGTGTTCACAGTTTCCCACTTGTTGTAAGGAGAATGAAAGTAAGCTCAGGGGTTAATAGTAGCTGGATTGCTGAACTCCTAGAAACCTAAATTTCTAAATTATTGAAGTTAAATTTTAAGGTGGGGTGCTCCTGGGCACTGAGTTTGAAGGACATGGTGCTTATGAGCTCTCATTCTTGCTGGAGACAATGCACAAGGCTGCAGCTCTGTCAGTGCATGCTGCTGGGCTGAAAGGGTACATAGAAGCCAGGCTACTTGTATTTATTTCCACTGCAATAAGAATTGGAGGTCCCTGACAGCAGAAGGTAAAATTCCACTTAGGTTCTCGGGTACAAAGTGAAGCTGAAAACATCTGACTCCTTGTATAAAGGGCATCAATTTTTACAATGAGTTGTAGCAAATACAGTGGTGGAGAGAAAGCATGACCTGCCTGCAGCCAGAAGACAGATGAGAGAGTGCAGAATTCCCCCGAGTGCTTTGCTGGCTACCTGCCATTCCGCAACAGCAGAAGATAAAAGGGAGTACTAGGATAACTACCCTGACCCTATTTATTTCCAATAAAATACGGATATTTACATGAGATGAAACTGTTTGATATTCTGAAGCTGCCCAGCTCCAGTGACAGGATACAAATGAAAAGCTACTTTTTATCAGATCTGACCTACCAGAAGCCAATAATGTGTGCAATAACTTAGTAAAGTAGGAGAGTGACTGCCACATGAGGTGACACCATCCAGGCTCTCTTTCTGAGCCAGTTCAACAAGATTTCCCTCATCCTGGAAACCAAGTTTGCAGCCATGCTCCACACTGCCAAAACCTGACAGGTTGTGGTAATTAAGCAGGATAAAGCAAGTATAGCCAAAGGAATGTAAAAGTAAGTCATTAAGAAAAGCAGCGTGGTAATAGTGATGAGAATTGTACACGTACTTCTTCTCAGTCTTTGATTCAATCCACCCCCCTGTTAAAATCATACATTACATTACCTAGCTGTGCTTAATGAGGCAATAAATGTAAATGTATTCTTAATACTGACATAAAAATACATTATTACTAGTGCTTATAAAAAAAAAATCAAAATCTTGATAACTTCTCACAAAGTTAAAAAACAAACCAAAACTTTTTGGATCCGTTTGGAGCACCTGGTTTAGATAAACTTTAAGCATATAATTTCAACTGAAGCTTTTGTGTATGCACTGCACTTTGTGAAATAAATTGAAAAATAAGGATATATGAAAACATTTTCTTCCAAGTTTACCAACTCTCATATATTCTCAGGGAATGTTTCTTTCTCACGGTTTGCACTTTTTACTGGAAAATAGTCCACTAGAAAGCATGACTACATGTAGCCTTTGTACACAAAATAGGCCTTCAAAAAGTGAAAACTGTTAAAACTAGTACTCTTTCTATGGCTTCGGTGGAATCATGCTCTTACCCATGCTGAAAGTATGGTCCTAGTACTTGAAAGAAAAAGGTCCTCCTCTCGGGAAAACAGGCTCACAGGTAAATGTGAGGCAGAGAAATTGTATGTTCTCACAGGCTACAGAGCAAACAGGAAATGTAATGATGGAATTAATCTGAAACAAATTTATCAGTAGATAGGCAATCAGTGGTTTGTAACAGCTACAACTTTTTGAAAGACAAAGCCACTTGGCAAAGAGAGCAAACTGTTTGTTTCTTTTTTTAAAATAAGCCAACAGTTTTTGCAGTTAACAGCCAGCTATTCTTTGATGGGAGTGCAAGATACGTGCAAAGGATGAACTTCAGCATGTTCATGATCGGACTTTGCCAGCAGCTCTGTCACTGGGAGGAGGCTGTCAGGTTAGCAGGCACGTTTCCTCTCCACCGTTCCAGGCAGAGAAGGTGCTTCTTCAAGCAACTCAAGAACAGAATTGATTTTTTTCCAATTTAACATTAATGGCTTTGTGAATTATTCATGCAAGTGTGGAGGGGAAACCTGGATACAATAAAATACGAGTTTCTGTTTACGTGTGAATCTTGCCTCTGTCCTGCTTCAGTTTATACAGAATGGCTACCTGTGCCTGAAACTGCCTCCCAGCAAAACACCTTTTCACCATTTTTTTTTCCCCACTGGTGTGCAATGACAGCAGGGATCAAAACAGTTATGTTCCCCTGCTCTGCAGCACAAATGTTGGTAGAGACTGCTCATTTCCTACTATTTGTTTATGGAGCCTGCGGACAGTGGCAATAGTTCCAAGAGCCATGCTACTGCGGCAGAAAAGCGATGCCTTAATTCCACGTGATGTTACAAGTAGAGCTCTCCAGAATGTTCTTTTGATGCTTCAGGGACACTGATGGATTTCAACCCTCTGAGCCTCAGGAATTTGCCATATGTCACCAAATTTGACATATGCTGTGCTGAGTCAAGGCTTTTTTGCATTTTACTAAAGCAGAGGTTAACAAGCACGTGGACTAAGGCAAACAAACTTTTTTTTTTTTCAGTTTTCAAGGTTTTGTCAACACAAAAAGCTTTGCCTTTGGACAGGATTATCTGTATTGCAGTTCTTGCTTCTGATGGCAATTTTAGATGTTACTATCTAAATGAAGATATTGAAATGTAATGGAGATGAAATCTGTATGACATGATACTGTGAACACGGTATCATTTTCCTCAGGAGCTAGACAGCGTCCACTGTTGCTACCTGGGCTATATCTGTCCTTTGGATGGAGACATCTGATCCTTAATGCCGGGTAAAAACCAACTGATGAAGCCTTTGTCCTCTGCCATTTGCACCCCAGATGAAAATTCATGAGCAAGTACTAAATGCCCTGTATCACTTCCTGCTTTTGAAGCAACGGACAAAACACAATTTTAAAATAAGCTACCGATGGGTGTATGTGTTGTGAATACCACCCGGTTTGGAAAGTAATGTCCTTTTGATTTGCTTCTGTCCCAGACTTTGGGCACTCTTAATTGACTTGGATCCACACAGCCCTGTAACACTTGAAAATCACACAGCTCTTTGGAGTAGGGACTCTTGCATTAATGTGTGTATGGCACTGACAGGCTACTGCCTTCAGTCCTAACTGGGCCTTTCGGGCATGATCACAACTAAACAGTTAGATGGATGAAAACACTGAAGTGCTGGTTGGCAATCTCAGATCTAGCTGGTTGATTATTTCTGTGGTTGTTGTGCCCAGAGGCTTCATCAGAGATCATGCTGTCTGCCTCAGAGAAATTACCTAACTGGATGAGGGAAAGAGTGGGACGAGAGGTGAGATGCTGAGAGCAGAGAAGACTTGTCCATGACGATGCAGTGCCAGAGCCAAAAATAGGAGCCAGAATCCAATGCCCTTGTCCACGTGACTCTCCTGGAAATAGTTCTTAAGGCCTTGGAGTCTAATTCAGGTTTTTCCTTGGATCCTAAGCACTGGGCTCTTAGGGCTTCAACCTAATGTCTGCATGCATCTTTCATAGGTGTTTCCTAGAAAAGGGACATTTGATTTCCCTCTTCGAATTCAAAAGGTCAGAAATGTATCTAAGAGCCCGCCGCTGGCGGGGCTCACCTCTCCTTCTGGAGGAAAATGTTCTTCCCTTACTCCAGGATGCTTTGGCAAGGCTGGCATCCCTCTGCTACTTCAGTCTCTTTCTGCTAACACTGCTTTCTTAGTATAGATTCTGTCATGCCAAGTGCTATACGACCAGCAGCCCAGGCAGAGAAGCCCTCCCCGAGCTGTTTCCCACAAAGTTTTATTTCTCTTGGTGTGCGCCTAGTGCCTGGTTGTACCCTCAGGGCTGGTCCCTCACGTGCAGACAGAATCACAGAATTATCTCGGTTGGAAAAGCCCTTGAAGATCCTCCAGTCCAACCATTAACCTCACACTGACTGTTCTCAACTCCATCAGATTCCTCAGTGCTAGGTCAACCCGACTCTTCAACCCCTCCAGGGATGGGGACTCCCCCCCTGCCCTGGGCAGCCCATTCCAACGCCCAGCAACCCCTTCTGCAAAGAAATACTTCCTAAGAGCCAGTCTAACCCTGCCCTGGCGCAGCTTGAGGCCATTCCCTCTTGTCCTGGCGCTTGTTCCTTGGGTCAAGAGACTCATCCCCCCTCTCTGCACCCTCCTTTCAGGGAGTTGTAGAGGGCGATGAGGTCTCCCCTCAGCCTCCTCTTCTCCAGACTAAACCCCCCCAGTTCCCTCAGCCGCTCCCCAGAGCGGCTCCAGACCCTGACCCTTTTCGCTTTTTAAGCTGTCCTGATCTACTTTACCAGCCATAGATCCATGAGATTTCCCCAATTTCCCTTTGCTCTTTTACTTCCTGAGCCGCTTTTGGGGTTTCCTGTGGTTTTCCCGCCCATGCACCTGTCGGGAAGCACAGCGTTCCGCTGTGGCAGCACCGCTGCCCTCCTGCCCAGCTCCGTCGGCGCCTTTTTTCCTACACGAGGAGTCTTCAGGGCGGACGTGCCTGTTTTTAGCTGCTTTCCGCCCAAACAAGCATCACCTCCCAGGGGGAAGCCCCACGGCCCTGTGCTTCCAAAAGGATGGGTTCGGTAAGGAGCACCCTCTGTTCCCCTCTACAAGGTGACACTCGCTGTAGAAACATCTTGAAGTAAAGCGCCTGTAGCCCCTCCAGCTTCACGCAGCGGCGGGGCGGTGCTACGGCCCTTGCCCGGCCCCGGGCGGGCGGAGCGGGGCGGGCCGGGGGCGGGCCGGGGGCGGCCGCGGGGCTTTAGGGCGGCGGAGGGGACGGTGTTGGTGGCCTCGTCGGGCGCTGCCCGCGATGGAGGACGTGGGGTCGGTGGCGGCGCGGGTGGGCGCGGTGTGGCTGGCGCTGGTGCTCGCCCTCATCGTGCTGCCCTCGGCGCTGGGCGTCTCGCTGGGCATCTCCGAGGCCTACATGTGGGTGCTGGTGAAGACGCTGGAGGTAGGCGGGGTCCGCTGTCCCCTCAGCCCGCTGCCCTTCCCGAACACGCCGGGGTGGCCCGCGGGGCCTGTCCCGCCACCCCGAGGGACTCCAAAATGGCGCCCCCGGGGTCGGCGTGAGGGGGGCGGCTGGGCCTGTTTCCCCTTCCCCCGGTCTGGGCTGCTGCTGTCCGGCCTGCGGCGCCGGCCGGCGCGTTTGTGTCTCGTCCTGAGGGGAGCCGGCGGGCTCCGGCCGGAGGAAGCGTAAGTGCTCCGCCGCCTCCCGCCGCGCCCTGGGCGGTGGCGGCCCCCCGGAGGCCCAGCGGGCAGGTGAGGGGCCGGTCCCGCCCGTGAGGCCCTGCCCGGGGCTGGGGAGCCCAGAGGAGCGTCTGTGCCCCCGACCCGTCTTGGGGAGCGAGGGCCGCGGAGGGGAGGGGGTCGGTTCCCTCCTGTCTGGCGTCATCCGTTTGTAGTTTTGGAATTCAAGCCCTTAGGCAGAGACCGAAATCTGTACGAATTTAGTGGTTATGCAGACTCCGGCGTGTGCTCCTTGAACCCGCAGGAGTGTGAAATAAACCTTGTTACCTAAGGCTGTACCATGTCCTGGGTGCGGTTGTCTCTGCTTGGTGTTAGCTGTTCCCCACCCAAGAGAAAAACTGCGTGCTTGGATATAAAAGCCTGGCAGCATCCCCAGTGCCTGTGACAGCAAGTGCCAGGAGTGCTGATGCTCAGAGATACGGACTGCCATCGGAGTTGAGCGCCTCAGTCGCTGTCTTCCCCCAAATTCTCTGAAATAGCAGGTTTCTCGCAAAGGAACTGATTTCTGGATGTGGTTTAGTTTTTATGTGTGTGAAAATGCTCCTTCTGAAGCTCACGGTGGTGAGGAAGGGTGTTTTCAAATGGCAAGTGGAAATGATCTGGTTTAAATCTTTATGCTTTTTTTTTTCAAGGAGGAGGGGAACCCAAACCAATGAAGCAGTTGTAAGAAGGAAAAGTAAAATGATGCAAGGCACAGTCTTTGGCAACGCGATATGCATCAGTATGTGACTATGGAAAGTAGGTTTTGTCTAATTTCAACTTGTTCGATGAGGTTTTCAGTCAAACCTTGCTCATGTAGTTCAGTGCCTTCAGGATCCTTGGTGCGCTGCCAAAAAAACCCACCAGCCACCTAATAAAAATGGCATCTGTTAAATGCATCTTAAGTTAAAATGTTTAAGGCTTTTGGTGAAAGTGCACCTACTTGAAGTAATTTCTGGGGCCCTGAATGGTGTGAGGATAACTGTTAAGGGTAGGAAATGTGGTTGTTACTGGAAGAAAATTTTTGTATAGCAGAAGGTGAGAAGGTGAAGGTCACAATGGCCTGAGGGAGCAATCCAGATGGCCTAGTAAGATAGTCTTGTTTGGATGACTTGCCTTCACGTGTGATTAACCACAATTCACATTCTTTATCCTTAGATCATTAATCATTATTTTTTTTAGTGTCAACAAGTGTTGTGGCAGGAGGTGACCCAAAATGTCTTGGGCAGAAATATGGAGGAGCAGCTGATGGCATATTGATGATGGTGACTTGTAAGAGCTCTTCTGATGCCTAAGGGAGGAAATAATGACTTATCTTGAGAGTTGCCATTACTTTTGCATGAAATATTTTCTGGAATTACATGACATTTGTTATATTTAAAATATGATATTAATGCATAATTATATTGTACACAAACATTATCTATATAAAATACTATCTATATATAAAAAAGAGAAGCCAGTGACAAATTGGGAAGTCTTCTGAGGAGAAGAGTCTGGTAACTTGGACTTGCTACAGGAGAGTGAAGAAGCTCAGTCCACCTAGGTAATCCACTTACCTCAACTTGGCCTTGCTCTGCCTGTGAATTCTTTATGCCCTCAGAATACCTGCATGGGGAGAATCCCTGAAAGTAAGTGTCTTGTTGTGAAATGTCTTTTGGCTCACAAGTCTGTCTTGGTTAGCAGCCTGACAGGCTGATAGTCTGCCAGCCAGTTCCAAGTGGTGCCTGCAAGAACCACTGCAAGATATGTGTTGTCACACCTGACTTTTCCCTGCCAAAAATCATGTTAACAATGGAAAGTGTTAAATATGTAGCTGCTAGCCTTGTGCAGTTGCCCAGGTGCCTGAAGCTTCCTGGGCTGTTGAATTGAGTGTGCAGGTTTTCTCCTGAGAAGCAGCAGTCTGTTTTGTGGCTGTGTTGAGTCATAGGGTGCTGCAGTCTCTGATGGCTGAGACCTTTTTCAGCACAGTGGTTAACTTGATAGCTTCCTTAAGCTTCCTCTTGGGAGATCCGGGGCTGAAAGCCAAGGTGGTCGTCTGTGTCTCTTTGCAGGAGGGTGGGCTCCTGGGCCTGCAGAGCACTCAGTCAGGATGGTGCTGCTTCTGCTGCCTTCGTTGACTCTTTGGGCTAGATCACGGGAACTGTCTGCAAAGTGGTGGCTGTTCGTGCACCTCAGCTGGATACCAAGTTGCTCTTTGGCTTTGCCTCTTTATATCCCAGGTGTTGGCACAGTGGGAGCACAGGGACTATGCGGTTTGTTTCCTACACAGCATATATTGTCAGGTAATGGCATGTGCATTATTCAAGCTAATCTGTTGTGAGGGCCCAAGTCTGTCAGTTTGGGCACCATGGTACCAGAGACTAAGTAGATGAAGAGTCTTTAGTTCTGTCTGGGATCGCTGTTGTGTGGTACAGTTCACTGTGGTCTGCTGTCATGTCAGATGAAACAAGGCATATAAAAATGAGTCTGTGGTGTTCAGTTGTTGTCTATGCTGTGGTATGGAGCAAGTTGAGGATGATACTGGACTTGTGCTTGAATTTTTTTC
Organism: Strix aluco; assembly: GCF_031877795.1. Lineage (NCBI taxonomy): Eukaryota > Metazoa > Chordata > Aves > Strigiformes > Strigidae > Strix > Strix aluco. Next base: position 81,901,126 of record NC_133934.1, read on the forward strand.
CTGCCAATAAAAATAAATCTGTTCCTGCTGGTTTCAGGAGGGCAGAAGCTTGTTCCCAGTGGTGCAAGTACGGCCCTAGAAAAGGGAGGGGAAAAGCTCCTTTTAGGAACAAAGTGTTCTTGTACTTTGACTATGTGGTATTACTGACAAGGGAGATCAGTTAGTGCACAATAGGTTTTTCTCTATGCTGCGCTGCCTCAGCAAGGCACGTGCTTCTAAGCAAAAATACAGCATGTACAGACAGCAGTGTTCTCCTGTTGGGCTGTGTTCTGGGTCCCATTTGACCCTTAAGTACTGCACTAGGGATGGCCAGCTTTATATGGAGTATCTATTTTTTTCTGTGTGATTATATATTTTTTTTTTCCTATGTGAAAAAGGAAAAAAGAGCAGAAAAGCATAACCAGCTGTGGTAATACCAGAGGAATGCAGTATGGCAGGCAGACCACTTGCTGTTAGAAAACCTGCTTCCCCCCTCACATCCTTCAGGTGCATTAACATGCTTCTGAATTGTCTTACCAAATTAAGCAAACTTCTACAAAACTGCTCACTTCTGCTGGTGGCTTCCCTTTCAGTGTTAATAGAAGGATCTCTGGCACAATGTTAGCATGTTTCTTTTTTTTAAATGTTGGATTACTGCTACAAAAGCATCTCCAGCAGCTGTTTGCTCCTATGAGGAGCTAGTCCGTGCTAGTGACCTGCCACGCTGATGCTTGTGAAATCGCTTGCACAGAAATCTTTCCTATTGCTGAAATGCTGGGGACTGCCTCTTGCAATCATCACGGCATGTTGCACTTCTCCCTATTCCCATCAGTTTGTAGAAAATCTGGAGGACTAGTTTAGCCTGTGTGCCTATGTATTTGGCAGTAGCGATAGCAATGATCCCCTTGAGTGATGATCTCTGCTTGACAGACTGCTGCTCACCCTGTTAAGTAATTCCAATACACTTTTTTTTCCCCCAGTCTGCTGTGTTTTTTGGGGTGCGCCTAGCTCCCAGAGACTTGTCAGCAACACTTGTGGCAGACTGCCCTGTTTACCCTTTCTAAAGGGAAAACATTTATTTTTAAACTGCGTAGTGCATGTTACTTGTGAAGTGTTAAGAAATGCGCTGGCCTGAGGGAAGTGAAGTTACTAAGTCACACTTGTGTTAAGAAACAGCCTGGCTGTAACTAGCATGATGTTATTGTGTATTTTTAGGCTAGTGCTTTGTTGACAGCTGCAAGCAGTTTGAATGCACTCCCCCCTCTCCCTGATCTCTCAAGGCTCTTCTGTTGTGGGGCTTGGAGTTAGCAGAGAAAGCATTTCTTGGGTGGTTGGTTTTGCTGGTTGTGCTGTAATGCACAACAGATGCTTGAAGTAGTAGGTGTTTTTCATGTCCTGCAGCTGATCCATCTGGGTTTAATAATGGCCCCTTGTAGCAGAAGCAATTTCTAATAGCTGCTGCTGCCCTGCAGAGAATGTGCATTTGGTAGCTAGGGGGTGCAGCCAAAGGTACTTGTGTTGCAGATGACCCTGACAATGAGAATGGACCTAAACTTGAGAATAATATACCTGTAGGGGAAATGGCTGTGGTGAAACTGTATGTGGTGGCTGTGCAGGGTAGGTGGAATGGGCTGTTACGTCCTGTCTCGGGTATGCCAGGCTGCAGCTTCTTCCCATGAACCACCCTCAGGATTGTGTGTGGTTCTGGGTGTAAGGGTGGGGAAGGGAAAAGGGGAATGGGTAAGCTAATAAATAGGTGAATCATTGTGGGTTTTTGACTGTTTCCTCTTTAACTCAGTGGCCTTTGAAGCAAGCTCTGCTGACTAATGTCATTGCGCAGTGTCAGTGAAGGCCTCTGTCTGTGTAAGAACTGCCGGGCAGAGGAGAAACGGAGAAATCTGAAGTGAGGGAGTAACTGAAGGCTGCCAGCTCAGATGTTAACAAGAGGCACGTCTTGGAGATGTGCCTGATATGAATGACGCATCCCCGTTTACAGGGCTTGGACTGACTTTGGGAATAGTATTTTAGAAAATCTGCTGCATAATCTTGAGGTTAAATGTGTTAACTTCTGTCTCCAGCTGGGTACTTCAGTCACTTGTGTGACAGTTAAACGATAGAAGAGTGTGGATTTCTAGGGGTTCCATGGTAATAACTTATAGCTCTGTAATCTCATAGTCCCAGGATGCTTATAAATAACCTAAGAATACAAAACTCTGAATGTTCTGCTAAGAATGCAGGATAACATCTTGCTTACCTGAGTGTTGTCTTTGCCATGTACTTGGCATCTTAGAGCATCAGGCCTGAAGTAGCAGTGGGATTCAAGAGTTCTCACATACTTCTACATGTTTGGGGTTTTTTCCCCTTTTTTCATCCTTCTTAGTTCTAGTGACACACTCACTTTGTGGAGGGGGGAGGTGATTTTTGTCAGATTCTTGTCTTTCCCTGCAATATGCTGTCTGCTTACCCAGGGAAGTGGCTGAGTCACCATCCCGGGACGTATTTAAAAGATGTTAGATGTGGTGCTTGGGGACAAGGTTTGGTGGTGGATTTGGCAGTGTTAGGTTTATGGTTGGACTGGATGATCTTAAAGGTTTTTTCCAACCTAAATGATTCTATGATTTGAACTTAGACCCCAGTCCCATGAAAGATTATATATGTTTTCCACAGATTAATAACCAAGGCTCCTTGCATGTTAAGTAAGGTTGGCACAGCTGGGGGTGACCCTCTGCTAACTAATACAGCATCCTTCTGGTCAATTCTGATCTGTAACTGCTCTCAATTTCACATCATATGAACACTGGTATTTCTGATACCGTTGTTAAGCAAATGCTGTTAAAATAACAGCAGCTGTATTCAGAGCTTGCCTTAAAGTAACAGTTTGTGGAGCTGGTGTAAAGAAGCTGTTCAGTGTTTCTGTTGCTGATGCCTTTGGTGTTTTCCTGTAAAGCTGGACTCTGTTGTTGTTTGGATACCTGTTCATCAGGAAGGACTTGCTATACAACTTGTGTGCAGAAGAATTTGGAAAGCTGCTTGGAGGCAGTGACAAGGATGTCCCATCAGAATGAGGAAAAGATGGCTTGGGAGACCACAGAGGACCTTTTGCCCTCACTCAGAGATGGTTGCTCCTGTTTGTGGTGGTGTTTTCCTCTACTCCTCACACGAAACAACCCAATAATTGGCATGCAGGTTTTGCTGCATTAAACAATGTAGCATTGGATGGGAGGTGCTGTGAAATCTTGCTGTTACTGAGGTTTGGAGAGCTTCCAAGGAGGAGTTGCATCTAAATTAGCATATAAACTTTTGCCCTGAACATGACCTGGCAGTGCCTTTAAGTAAGGGATCACCAGTGATCTAACTCCATATGACTCCAAATTTCAGTCATCATCAGTAATTCTCTTTTGAATAATTGTCAAGCATTGCTATTAAGCCAGAGGTGATGTAAAGGTGATAAATGGGGTGAAAGGCAAAGCTCTGTTAGGGAAACAGGGGAAGTCCCTGAAATAGTTCCAAATAACTTGACTTATGATTGATCCTAACAAAGTGTCTCTAGATGTGCTTCCATGAAACAACATGTCAAGCTTGGCTTTGGAGTAAGTTTTTTTTGATGTCTCTTGTAAATGTGTGATTTTTTGCCTCTGAGGTCTAATTGGATCTTTTTCAAGTACTGCATAGGCCCTATGTATATGGGAATTGCTTAGTGATGCATAAATGAAATGGATCTTTTGGCATTTTGTATAGGCTGTTGACTTGCTGTGTGTTTGGTTTTTTTAAGGTGCTGATAAATTAGAAGCCTTTCCTATGAGGATGAGGAGAAAAACCTTCTCAGTGAAAGGTTAATACATTTTCCTTGCTTAGCGAAGTGTAGTATCTTCAGACTGTGCCTTGTGTGCTTAAAGCATCCAAACTACTTTGTCCTGAGTAGTTGGAATATCAAAATTTCAGAATCAGACCTGTAGCAGTATTGTGTAGTTTCTGTGATCATCATGTGTTTTAACTTTATGTATTAGTTCAGTGGGTAGCCCCAGCTGCAAAGCTATTTTTAATCTGTTCAGGAGCCTGGTGTTTTACGCTCATTCCCCAAAACTGCTTCAGGAATCCCTGCTAAAGGCTTAGGTCTGCACCAAGGTACTCAAGACTGCCAGCTCAGCACCAGCTGACAATCTGGGAGAAGCCACGTAGATTTGTGTCAGTGTTACTGGTAAGTGATAAATCCAGAAGACCTGCCAGTCTGCTTTTTGTTCATCTTCAGAGTAGAATGGAGGCTATGGCTTATAATTTTTTCACACTTTTTGATCTCTAGTACACAAACACATTATTTTCCCCTCTGTGGGATGGCTCAGCTTACATTGCGATGGCTCTTTGTAGCATAAAGCTGGTCTTTAGCATAGGAACCAGCTGAAACGGTGATGGGTGCTGCAAATCCCTAGCTAGCGGGAAGGAAGGGAAGTTACTCGCATTGCTGCATGCACTGTCACTTGTTCTCCAAATTGGGTGTAAGCAAGCTTTTCACTTGATCAGTGTTCAAATTTTGGTTTTGATGATAGTGCCTTTATTTCAGGTGCCTGAGAATAAGCAGATTAGATTAAGTAAAAATGTCTTGCTGCTTGTTTGTTGGAACATGCATAGTTTTTGGAAATATAGTGGATTGAGAGAAGAAGAAAGCTGACATAGAGGACTGGTTTGGTGTACCATCTGGTAGACATGGGCCCTTGTGAATGCCCGAAGGCTCCTGGCCAAGAGGGATAGCTGGTCTCATCCTTGCTGGTTTTAGGAAGCATGCTTAAATCCCCTGGGAGATCTGACACCAAGAGTAAAACTGCCTCAGCTATTGATTTGTGGAGCACAAGTCAGCTGTCCCCTGGAACGCTCTGTGCAACCTTTGTACAACGTGCCACTCTGGTGTCAAGCTTGTGGCGGTGCTCCCATCTCCTGGGAAGGCATGGGTTAGAGGGCAAAGGGAACTATTCTCTCCAGCATTTCTCTGTGCCCCTGTCTGTCCCCCCGTCCCCCAGGTGGGGTACTGCAGCTTTCTGGAGTAAGATGAACCTGTGGACCAAAGGCCAGACTATTTTGGAATCAGGAATGTACTTTTGTGAATGGGGCAGATAAATGCATCTAAGCAGTAGGAACTTACTTGGGTTATGTGACTTTGCACTTTTTGTCAGCTTCGGGAAGAGTCCACTGCTGCCTCTGCATAGCCAAGTGTCAAAAATACTGCAGTACAGTAGGATGTTGCAAACTTTTTTGTCTCAGTGGCTTGTGCTGAGGCTCAAACTTTTTGACCCTGTCTAGCATGGACTTGTAACTTCAGGAGAGCTTATGGCTCAGGATTAAAGGGAAGGCAGGGGCAGGAGATGTTATAGTGGGGGTCTGCTACAGGCCACCTGACCAGGAAGACCGAGTGGATGAGGCTCTCTGTAGACACACAGGAGCAGCCTCTTGTTCACAAGCCCTGGGCCTCATGGGGGACTTCAACCACCCTGATATCTGTTGGAAGGACATTGCTGCAGTGCGTGAGCAATCCGGGAAGTTCCTGGAATGTGTTGATGAAAGCTTCCTTCTCCAAGTGACAGCGGAGCCAACGACAAGAGGTGCTATGTTGGACCTTGTTCTCACCAACAAGGAGGGGGCTGGTGGGGAGTGTGAAGCTCAAAGGCAGCCTTGGCTACACTGACCATGAAATGGTGGAGTTCAAGATCCGTAGGGCAGCGAGGAGAGTGTGCAGCAAGCTCACCACTCTGGTCTTCAGGAGAGCGAACTTTGGCATCTTCAGGGATCTGCTTGACAGGGTAAGAAGGGATTAGGCCCTGGGGGGAGAGGCCCAAGAAAGCTGGTTAATATTCAAGGATCACCTCCTCCAGGCTCAGGAGTGGTGCATCCCAACAAAGAGGAAGTCAGGTAAGACTGCCAGGAGGCCTGCATTCATGAACAAGGAGCTCCTGGACAAGCTCAAACACAGGAAGCCTGTAGAGGGTGGAAGCAAGGACAGGTAGCCTGGAAGGAGTATAGAGAAACTGTCTGGGTAGCCAGGGATCAGGTTAGGCAGGCCAAAGCCGTGATAGAATTAAATCTGGCCAGGGAAGTCAAGGGCAACAAAAACCCTTTACAGGTATGTTGGAGATAAAAGGAAGACTAGGGAAAATGTAGGCTCTCTCTGGAAGGAAAAGGGAGATCTGGTTGCCTGGGGTATAGAGAAGACTGAGGTACTTAACAACTTTTTTTGCCTCAGTCTTCACCAGCAAGGGCTCCAGCTAAACTGTCCAAGTTGCAGAAGGTGAAGGTGGGGACTGGGAGAAGGAAGAACCACCCACTGCAGGAGAAGATCAGGTTTGAGGCCTTCTAAGGAACCTGAAGGTGCACAAGTCCATGGGACCTGATGAGATGCATCCATGGGTCTTGAGGGCACTGACAGATGAAGTGGCCAAGCCACTGTCCATCATGTTTGAGAAGTCCTGGCAGTCTGGTGAAGTTCCTGCTGACTGGAAAAGGGGAAACATAACCGCCCCTTTTAACAAGGGAAATAAAGAGGACCCAGGGAACTACAGGCTGTTCAGTCTCACCTCTGGGCCTGGCAAGATCATGGAACATATCCTCCTGGAAACTATGCTAGGGCACATGGAAATTAAGGAGGTGACTGGTGACAGCTAACATGCTTCACTAAGGGCCTGATGAATTTGGTGGCCTTCTATGACAGGGTTACTGGTGGGCTAGGTTTTGATTACCTGTTTTAGAGTATTTGGAAGATGAAAACTTACTTTCTCAGCTAGTGTATATGGCTGAGACCCATTAGCCAAGTATGTTCTGACTCTTCAATGTAATAAGTGACTTACCTGCTTACAGAGATTTTAATTTGTTGAATACAGTGGTTCAAGTCTGATCAGAGAATGATTGTGTCAATGTATTTGCTGGTTGGTGTGTACCCCCAAATCAATTTAGTGGAAAAAAAATGTAGAAATGGAGGTATTGTGAATAGTTTCTTCCTTGAATTATGTTTCATTTTGGTATTTCCCAGATCTTTTATGGCCCTAGCACTGCCAAGGATGATGTGTAGCTGGAAGGTACTGAGTTACTCCTACAGGTAAAATTAGTTCTTGGAACAGCTATTGCCTTAGCAGCAGGACTGAGAAAACAAATATATTGACAGGGTAGGTTGTGATTCAGCAAGGCCCAATATAGCAAGCAGTCCTGTCTGTTCCTGGGAAGTTATGTGGTGGAGATTATCTTCATGAGTCAGGATACTGACCCTTCAGAAGGGAACTGCATCCCCAGATGCCTCACAGCTCTGTTGGAGGTGAAAACTGCATGGTTTAACATTGGTCTGGGTCCTTTCTAGGCAGACCAGCGAGGACCATCTGTATGCTGTTAAAAAAAAGTATGCCTTTGATACTGCTTAAATTGTTACGGTTTGAACAGGATAATGTCCTGATCTTTTGATATGAGCTCACTGCTGCCAGGTCATCTGTCTGTCTTGGAAATGCCTATTATAACAGCATTCCTAGAAACAGGATTAAGTCTCGTAAGGGAGGAATTAATGTGTGTAACGGGGAGCCACACAGTCAGTCCTCTTTGGCTGAGCTTTCCGTCCCTCCGCAAAGCTGCCCCATAGGGAAAGGAAGGATCCAGGCCATAAGGGCTACTCTGTCATCACAGGCAGGCTTTGGGGCAGCAAAGGGCTTGTAATCGTTAACCCAGTAAAAATGAGTTGAGATGTAGGAGGAAGAGGGGCTGTTTAAAAGCACTGTGTGGAACTGAGTCAGCTGAAGGTGAAGAAAGCCTTTTGGCCTGAGAAGAGGTTAAACTGGCTCCAGAACCATCCAGGCTGGAAATGAGGAGGTCTCCTGACACACCTGTGGTTCTGCCACAGTGATTTGCAGGGAGCAGAGTTGCTGGGAAGCTTTGACACTTGGAGAGCAGAGCTTACTTTATCACCTATTTCAATCTCCTTCTCCCAGCCTAGCCACTAGAAAAGAACAGGTTAACCCTAGTGAGCTGACAGCTCTTCCCAAGGGCAGGGAAAGGGGCTCTCTCCAGCTATACACTACATCTGGTGTTTTGACCTGTTTCTCTGCTGCTCAGAGTTCTAAAATGCCAAGAAATGAGCAGTTGCAGAGTCAAGGGAAATTTCAGTTTTGTTGAGTTTGGAAAAATCCTGGGTGCGATCCTCTTTAGACTGAGACTGAACTTAAATAAGACTAACCATGACTGCAAGTGCTGTTCTGGTTTTTAGCAGAGTTAGCTGTGTGCAGGCCTCAGTTTGACTTAATCCAGTCAGGACTGTGTTTTTTCGCTCCAGTATGGTGAAACTACTCTGAAAGAAGACAAGCTGAGTTGCGATGTGTCAGCTCTGTGAGCACATGCTGTGTGCTCAGGGGCTGTTGTCTAGCTCGGCTTGTGGAGCTTTCTGTGCAGCCACGGCTCCGTGGCTGGTGTGCAAGTAGCAAGGCAGACTGAGGCCCGTCAGGCTTGGCGGGGCTGTGTGTCTGAACTGCAGCTGAAACACCTGTGAAGCACTGAGTCAGCTTGCCGAAGACAGGCAAGCAGAGTTGAGAAGTACTTGCCAGCACTGAGTGGGTTTTTTTTGATTATTAAATACACCGAGGCAGTGTTTCTTCAGAGGAACTGTGTGTGGGTTTGTGGACACATCTCTGAGGAAGATGGATGGTGATTACTTGGTAATGATATTCTTTGAAAATCACAACCTGTCTGATTAACTGTTGCTTTTTTAGGTGACTCTTTTTCTTAAGTCAGTACTACATTTGTGAAATTGTTTTCTTTCTCTTCAACAGTGGGCCACCATACGGATAGAAAAAGGTGTCAAAAAGCCACAGCCACAGATGCTAAAGACTCCTGCTACTAATGGTGAGAGCTTGGGGTAAAGTCAAATTGGTAAGACTGATGTTCTAAAGTAGGAGAACTGAATCCCTTCAAATGGAGAAGTTAGATGTGTGCGTGAGAGAACTGGGGAAGAGGTGGGGTGGTTACAAGCTAACTGTTACGTCGAATTGTTTTGCAATGCTACTGGCACAAGAACGGTTCCTGCAGAATGAAATGCTGCTTTTACTGACTTGTACTGAATGATTGAAAAATCAGGGGATGAGGAAATAAAGGGTATGAAATAACATTAAGTTTAACAAAACGAAGTAGAGCTTAAGATGGAGACTGTCCTCTGTTGAGGGAAATTTTTGAAATATGCTATGAGCTTGATTTTTGTCTTGAAAGCTGGCTTTAGGTCTCTTTGCTGGGCTGCTGGCCAGCTGTCTTAGTCCTCCCATCATCAGAGTACACTTATGATCTCGGAGGAGAATGTTTAGGGGACAGCACTTTTCTTTCCCAAGCTTCGTGCTTGTTCTGTTGTAGGACTGCTGGATGGAAGCATGTGGTGTTTCACCCCCTGGAGTTAACTGTGTTTCCCAGATGAACTTCTTAAATCATTATCTGTAGAAAGGCAGCTGAAGAGTTGCTTCATATTTCTTCCTTTAGCCTAATTTTGAAACTAGTTCTTCTACTATATCTTAACCCATACTCTGTGTGTGCTGTGGTAGGCTGTACTAGGTCAGAGTTGGCTGTAGGACTTTGGAGTTGTAAGTGCAGGGAGCAGTCTGAAGTTGCCCCAGAAACAGGAGAAGGCTGCACAAGGCACTGCAGCCAGTGCTTGGTTTTCTCCTGATTCCTGACTGCCTCAGTACTTGCTTTTGACATCAGTGTCAGCATTTTCTGTGTGCTCCCTCATTAGGCAGCACAGCTGGAAACAAGACCAGCTTGCCAGTTAGTAGACAAGTCAATTGTTACCTGATTTTATGAATTAGCTCATGTGAACATGATACAGTATATGGGATGGAACTACTGTGTTTTGTCTCCAAAGGAATATCTTTATCAAAACACTGGTATTGTACTATCTGCAGGCCAGGCATGAAACAGGCTCTGATAGTAGCAGATCTGACTGTCAGTTAGCACCTGTAATAATAAACTGGAGGTACTGTACAGCAGCTCTTAAAAACAGGTTAAAATTTGTCTTACTTAATTGCTGACTTTAAAGTGGCTGACAAAGTACATCCTGTATCACTCACCAGTGTCCTGAAAGTTGTGGGGTTGTTTTTTTGGGGTGAGGGGAAGGCAAGGTGAGTGACTTCCAAATAATGTCAGTGCCCTGCTATCTGTGTTTCACAGGTTGTCAGTGATGCAACAAGATATCCTTTTCTTCCTGTAAGGGTGATAGTGTCCCATCGTGTCACGGGTCAGTGACAGGGCAAGAGATTCAACTGTGCTGCTCTAGCCATGCAGTAGGTGCTCTTCCTAGACATCTGATCATTCTGGCATGTAGTTTTTTCTTCTCTAGAAAAGAAAGGTAAAGGAGGAGGGGACCCAGCTAGTAGATTATGTTCTATAAGCTATGTTTCCATAAAACTACAAGTGCCTGTTCCCCCCTGTATGTGTGACTAATGTGTATAGTGCTAATATGTGCTGTAGTTCAGAACCTGGGCTAATCTGAGTGCATTCCACTCTCTGGAGCATTCAGTGATAGTAAAAATGGCCTCTGCAGAGCCCTCTGGGTATCCCTGACTCCAGGCCTGGGTATCCCAAGAGGAGGATTCCCATTTCAGTGACCAGGACCTCTCCTCTGGGCTCATGCAGAGAAGTAAGTGGAGATCAGCCCAAGATATCATCAGCTGTGATGACAAGTTGCCACTCTGTCTTTCAAGAACTGGGCCCTCACTATAAGAAAGACATTGAGGTGCTGAAGCATGTTCAAAGAAGAGCAATGAAGCTGCTGGAGGCTCTAGAGAACAAGTCCTAGAGGAGCAACTGAGGGAACTGGGGAAGAGGAGGCTGAGGGGAGACCTTATTGTTCTCTACAACTACCTGAAAGGAGGTTGGAGTGAGGACAAGTGATAGGACAAGAGGACACAGCCTCAAGTAGCACCAGGGGAGGTTTAGAGTGGATATTAGGAAAAATTTCTTCACCAAAAGGGTTATCAGGCATTGGCACAGGCTGCCGAGGGGAGTGGCTGAGTCACCATCCCAGGAGGCATTTAAAAGATGTGTGGATGTGGTGCTTAGGGACATGGTTTAGTGGTGGACTTGGCAGTGTTACATTTATGGTTGGACTCGATCTTAAAGGTCTTTTCCAACCTGAATGAGTCTATAATGACTCTAGGTAATTCATATAGATGATTGTATGCAGGCTGTGTTCAGGTGGTTTTATGGATGGGGATACACTATCGCACTGGCGGCCTGAAGCAGACTTTTTAATGTCCTTTTTATATTTGAAATGAAAATGAAAACCTCTTTCCATTGTAGGTGGCTCTTACTGCAGTAAGCTGGAGTCTAACTATTCCTCACTTGAGAAGGTATGGGGAGCAGGGGAGATGTGGAGTCTGCAGTGCCAAGCTGGGCTCTGTATATAGCTTTTGAGAGCTTTTTAAGCATAGGTCTGACTTGTGATTAGGAGTCTGGGTTCCCGTATGCAGATGAAAGTACTTAAGGGCCAGGACAGGTGTAGCTCTAACAGTGCAGTAGATAAGCTGGCATCCCCTGAGGTGACAGAACATGGACAGGTGGAGAGGCCCAATTGTATTAAGCAATATTTACTGAGGGAGGAGAAATTCCTGGTGATAATAAATTATGGAGTAGCTGATTAAAACGGGGTAAAGGTTAAGTGTCTATGGTGTGTACACATATGCATGTGAAGTGCTGAAGGAGAATGTGTAGCACCTCTTCCATCTTTTCTGAGCATCCAGTCCTCACTAGGAGTTGGGTCAGGATAGGAGGGAGCATTGCAGATGTATGTGCAAGGGCAAGTTCTCCTGTTCCCAGGCAGAGCAAAAATTGTCCTCCCCAAAGGCCTTAAAAAAAAAAAAAAAAAAGCTTTTAGTCTGAAGAAGAGGAGGCTGAGGGGAGACCTCATTGCCCTCTACAACTCCCTGAAGGAGGTTACAGAGAACTGGGGATGAGTCTCCTTAACCAAGTAATAAGCGATAGGACAAGAGGGAATGGCCTCAAGCTGCACCAGGGAAGGTTTAGACTAGATATTAGGAAGCATTTCTTTCCAGAAGGGGTTGTTGGGTGTTGGAATGGGCTGCCCAGGGAGGTGGTGGAGTCCCCAACCCTGGAGGTGTTTAAGAGTAGGGTCGACTTAGTGCTGAGGGATCTGGTGTAGTTGGGAACTGTTAATGTTGTGTTGATGGTTGGATTGGATGATCTTCAAGGTCTCTTCCAACCTAGACAATTCTGTGATTCTGTGAAAATCCAGTGTCCCTCAATATGAGAGACAAGAGAGCATGACTGAGGAGACACCACCTTTCTCTGCAATACCAAATCCAGTGTATTTCACAACTGTTGCCACAAATGGCAGCCAGTGCCCCTGCATTGGTGTGATAAGGAATAATCCCAAGAAAAACGTTGGCTGGTGTAGCTGCTGTGTGGGGAATTACCTGGTGCTGTCACCTCAAAGTCCTGATGTGTTAGAGGGCAGCATGTTTATGTGCTGGACCCAGTGGTAGCTCTTGGCTCAGCAGATGCTTGGAGGTTAGATGTCTATCTCATCGCAGCAGAATAACCAGCTCTCAGCTCTTGGTGTGAGTGTTGGCTGTGTCAGAAGGCTGTTCAATTCAAGTTGGTGGGTTTAAAAACCACAAAAATGCTGTTAAGTCAGAGTTCGGAAAGTGACATCCACTAAAAGAAAGTCTTATGCAAATAATGTTACTGTAAGTAGATAGTGTAAAATATGAGCCTGGTGTAATTAGCTGACTAAGAGTATGTGAGCTCAAAGACTTGGGGATTGTGCTGAGACACTGAGTAAAGCAGCAGCTACAGCGTTTTTAGGTCGAGTGATGTTTGCTGTACTGCTGCATAATGCTGCCTTTTAGCTGTCTTTGGCAAACTCAGCTCTACCCATGGCCAAGGGATTAAAGGCCATTAAATGTTACTTCTGATTACAAGATCACCTGAACAGCATGTGTTTTAATTCTGTTCATATGTTCAGGTGCTGCTGAGATCTTGGCTCAGAGTAGCTTGTGCCAAGGCTGCCAGGCAGCTTGTGCGTGGGGTGTCGTGTGACAATGACAGTGCAGGCTGGTGAGGCAAGAAGCTACAGCCACGGCTATTGCTATCGGCTGTGCCAGCAGTGAGTGAAACTCGAACCCTGGGCTGGTTTCAGTCAAGCCTTGGAGCCGGGCGAGCCAGCTGCTTGGCTGGTGCTGAACCAGGGGTTGGATAAGGAGGAAGCGTTCCCAGTTTTCCTGGGAACTGGAGAGGAGAGCGGTACTTGTGCGATGGGTGCTGGAGAGTTCCCCTGCCCAGTTTCTTGGCTATGAGCTGCTGTCTCCCACCCCAGCAGCAGCTTGTAGCAGACAGGTTGGGCTCACTCGCCTACAGTCCTGGATGTTTCACAGCTTGGAGGTTTAAAGGACTGACTGAGAGAAAAATTGAACCACAAACCAGGCCTCTGGTCCGGGTTTAAAACACAACACAAGTGTAGTCCAGTGTGCTAAATGTCTGATGCGGTGCATGTTTGTATAATTTAGATCCTGAAGGGCATGTGGGTGTTTGGATGTGTCATATTAATGATTTATGTTTATAGGCTAGCGATAGAACAGTGCACTGAGATGGTCCACTGTTGGAATTGCAAGTCGTGGCCACCAAGTTCAGAGCTGAGGTGCTAATAGGCTTTGTTGCAGTGTGACATCTCTCCTGCATGTTGTTCGTTAGCGTTTACCTCAGTGATTTGTGGGACTTGTATCTTGGAGCTTCTTGTATGTATGCTGCAGTGCAATACAAAGATTTTCCATGTCACTTGTGATTTTAAATGTTGCATGTGATTTGCACAGCAGATATATTCACAGAGTTTTTCTGCTGGCAAGACTTCCTTGGGATGCAGATTTCCACATTGTGGGATGTGTATTTGTGGGAAGGTGCCTAGTAGCTTAAAACAGTTAGGTGCTTCCTCCTCTCCTGTTTTTTTATCTCCACATGGAAGCACAGAGATTATGCAACTTGTCAGAGGGTGTCTGACAGAGTAGCAACCTGAACTTGGACCTCTGTAATCCTAGTTGAGTGTCTCGGGGGATGGTTGTTCTGGTTAAATGTTACTCTAGATTTCTTCAGTCATCGATTTTTGGAGCCAAACTTGCTTACCAGAAAGCAGCTACTTGATCTTTATATTTAGCTTACACAATTTGTCCTTGCCTTTGAAAGCTCTAGTGAGAAATTGGTGCTTATCAGACCATAAATATAAAGAAATCAAAACGGGGGGAGGAGAGGGAATACTTGACTATTTGTGCAGCAGTTCTGAACTCTTCAGGTTTCTTTTCTATTGCCAGGCATTATGTGGGCAGAGTTCAATTGAAACACAGCTGTTAGTGACAAACTAAATTACATCAAGGTACCTCTAGGCACAATTTATTTTGACTTTCTCTTTTTTGGAGGGTTTTTGTTTGATTTAAACTAAAATAAAAAATAGTGTGGTCCTGTCTGCATATAGAAAGGACGTGTGTTGTGAAGCGAGGGAGGTGTGTTTAGTTCAAAGCTGGTCTGTGCGCAGATGTCAGGTAGCTGTGGTGGTCTGGGGCTTTGACGGGCAGCTGTCGAGCATGTCTCAGCTGAATGTGGCTGTGGGACACTGGAATGTCTGACAGGAGACAGGCCTAGGGGGAAGGGAAGCCCCTGTGGAGGAGACTGAATGCCCTTAAATACTCAGAGCACCAGGAGAAGAGAATGGGAAGGCCAGGGTCTCGCTTGGTTTCCTCTGGAAGCATAAGATGGTCTTGGGTAAAGTTGCTAAGTGGGATGGTGGGAAAGGGTTTGCTGCCTTGCTTCACCTTCAGTAGGCAACAGAATGTGATATATTTGCTGCTTGAGGTGTTTATGTGAGGAAGGGGAGCTAAAACTGGCCTGAGTATGCTGTGTTCAGCTACCCGTCTGATCTTGCTCTCATAGGACAGTAAATTTGTCTTGCCTTGTAATGCAGAGCAGTGAGTGATTTGGAGGGTGATTGTTACTGTATAGAATTATTTCCTCATGGTTACTCTTTCATTCCCAAGGTATCATTGAAAGAGATGAAACACCTATGGAGAAAGAAATTGCACGTCTGCATCGAGTGGACTTCGAATTCTCTGACATATTCTACTTCTGCAGAAAAGGGTTTGAGGCTATTGTGGAAGATGAAGTCACCCAAAGGTTTTCCTCTGAAGAGCTGGTGTCCTGGAATCTGCTCACAAGGACTAATGTCAACTTCCACTACATCAGCCTGAGGCTGAGCGTAGTGTGGGGCATCGGGGTTATAGTGCGGTACTGCTTCCTGCTGCCACTGCGGTAAGCTCGTGGGTGTTGAGGGATTTTGTCAGCCTGGGAACACGTAAATACGTGTTTTCTTGAGAAATGGCATCTCAGCTTTTTTAACCCAAAAGCATCATTAGCAGATACAGAAGATAAACCCACCTGAACTCACCTTTGAATGGTTAAGAAGCCATTCAGAACACTTTTATCTTGCCATTTACTGGGGAGAGTAGGTCAGGGCCAGTGGGTCATCTTTTCTGTGAATGCTTCCCCAAAGTTGTCTGTATTGTCAACATAAGCGTAAGTTGGGTGAGCTCTGACGCTCCCTGACACTATATGCACTGAGGATCTGAATCTGCTGCCTTTGCTGGACCATGATTTTGAGCAATGTGTCAGGGAATTACCGGGTTAGAGAACTGGATATGTGAAGCATCTGAGGAATAATTGAATTCCTGCAATCCCTTTCCATTTTAAAGGGAAAAGTATATTTAAACGAGCAAAACTACTTATTTTGATTTAATGTCTCTTTTTGTCTGTAGCTTTACCCTCGCTGCCATTGGGATTACCTCAATGATTGTGGGGACAACAATGGTGGGACAGCTGCCAAACAGCAGGTAGGTGCTGCCTGTGGTGTGTGCGGAATGAACTTGCCAAGTTACATCAGTGCAAACTGCTCAAGATTAGGACTGGACAGATTTTACAAGTGGTGGACTACTGATAGCCCACTCCACCCACAAGCTTGTGGCCTTGCTTTTAGTGACATTTTGAACTTGGGCTGAGGTTGGCTTCTTGCCAGGCTTGGCAGTGAAGTTGGTGGTTTCTGATGGGCTCCTCTTACTGTCATGAGAGACTCGAGGAAACATTGTAAGGGAGAACAGTGCTGGGATAAAAAAATACCCAGTGAGGAGATGACAGCCTTGCCTGGGTAAGTGAGAGCAAGGGTATGACATGTCTTGGCTGAGCTGCTGTAGAGAGTGAGTGGTAGAGCTGGGAATATCCCTCTGTGCTCCAGAGTACCAGGAAAATTTCAGTCCTGAGTTGTGTTGAGTAGGCTGAAAGTTATTGTGTGTGTCTAGCTGCTTTCCAGGATGCTCCAGATGCCTGTTATTTCTTTCAGTGTGAAAAACTATCTGAGTGAAGTGGTCCACCTCACGTGCTCTCGCATCCTTGTCAGAGCTCTGTCTGGTACTATCCATTACCATAACAAGTAAGTGAGCTGGTGTTACGATAACAAAAGCGTGTGTATACTTCTACGTGTGTGAGTTAACCCTTTTGAAACGGGGCAGCTCTCTCCTGACCTGCAGGTTAATGTCACACTAGATGCTGAGTCACCTGACAGCTTTGTGAAACTGCTGTGTGTGTCATGTGGTGATTAGTGCGCTAGTAGTCTAACAAAAATTAATGTAATTGCAGGGAAAACAAACCTCAGAAAGGAGGAATCTGTGTTGCCAACCACACATCACCAATAGATGCGATCATTTTGACGAATGATGGATGCTATGCAATGGTATGAGATCTGTGACGACCACAGCCAAGGGAGAGAGGCCAGGAAAGGGAGAGATTGTGGGGTATTGATTGTGAAGTTCAGTATTTAATTTTGACAGGAGAGATAATAGCTTGAGCACCAGTCAGGGGGGAAGAGTGTAAATTGTGTTGAAGTTGGTCTACAAGTTCTATGCTGGTGAGGTTGTCCTGGCAGTGTCAATGCTAGGTGCTCCATCTGGTGAAACACTTGAGATCTGCTTCCACACATGCATCTAGATCCTTCCAAGGGAATGCGTTTTAATAGCTTTTCTGGACACTGCCCAATCCTGGTTTGCAGTCTCCAGTGTGTTTGGGTTTTTTGAGGGGGGTGCAGAAGAGGAACTTCCACTTTTTCAGGCGTCTCATATGCTCCTGTTGGGCTTGCAGGTTGGCCAGGTTCATGGTGGACTAATGGGAGTTATTCAGAGAGCTGCGGTCAAGGCCTGTCCTCACGTCTGGTTTGAACGCTCAGAAATGAAAGACCGCCTTCTAGTGACCAAAAGGTAAGGTGTGGGCTGGAGCAGGGGATTGCAGTGCTGCTGTAACTCTGGTAACTACTAGTGCCTGAGAGCCACTCCCGGGTATCTAATCCCCAAAGAGGCATGGAACAATCAAAGACCCAGATGAGGAATTAGAACTTCGGAAAGACGGAAGCCCAAGAAGCTGATGAGGTTGCAGTGGGAGACAGGGAACTTAGAACCTTGGGCTCATGAGAGGGCAAAAGGCCGACTTGCGAAAGTGTCTTCTTTTAGCAGGAGCTGTATCTAGTTATCTTATTCCAAATGATGACTGCTGCTTATCAGTGCTGATCACAGGGTTATGAGTTATCTGTAATTCCACGTTACTGTAGGCTAGGATGGTTCAGGGCATTGCAAAGTCAGTGGTTGGACTAGATGATCTTCAAGGTCTTTTCCAACCTAGATGGTTCTGTGATTCTGTGAAATGGGGGTAGATGTAGGTAGAAGTGGAAGCAATCACTGTAGTAGTGGCTCAACAGGAGTGAGTTGGAGGGGTAGTATGCAGCAAACTGGATCATTCAGAGTGACCCAAATATGCCTGCTTGAGTGGGCTTTGGAACAGTAGACTGCAGTCAAAATGTCAGCTTCCCAGGTCACTGAGGAAGGCTTGAAAAGTTTATACAGGGTGAAACAGTTCAGAGCAGAGGCTCTGATAAGGTCTGGATTGCAGCAGACTGTCACAAAACATCTTGTTTGGGTAGCCATCAGCATAATAACTGGTGTGATGAATTCAGATAGATGTTTTGAAAGGATGTAAAGATACTTCAAATTCTGGGACTTTCTGCTGAAGAGAAATACTGATGAAAAAATGGGCTTTCTGTGGTGTGAACTGTCTTGACTTCATTCAATATTGTGAGCCACTAGAAATAACAAGCTTTGCTCATTTGGGTGAGGGGCAAAAATGTGCCTAGTTATACAAGTGAGCTGCTTATGAGGGCAGTTGTCTGCAGAATGTCACCAAAGGCATACCCATTTGGTATGTGTAGTACTGAGAGAAATTCTTCCTGATTTTTAAAGAACTTTCAGGTTAATTTTGACAGGTGAACCTCTTCACCACCTCATTGGCCTCTGTGCAGCAGGACAGCTTTGCCACTTGTTACTCAAATCCTGTGAGCTGTAAGCATTTAGGAGTCCTCCTTTTTAAGAAATCTGCTGTTAAGTAAGCAGAGCCTGGATGGACCACTGCACAAGACTTTTATGTAGGTAATTTCTTGCAGGTTGAGTTGATCAGAGTTAATTGGACTGACTTAATGACATACATTTGTTAGCTTCCCTGACAGTCATTAATAAAATAATACAGAGGAAAGAAAACAGGATGTTGTCTCAGTATAATGCACCAGGGGCCTAAGGCATGGCTTGCACAAAGCTTCAGGTTTGTCAGAAACAGAAAAGCAAGTACAAATTAGTGTACAGTAAAAGCCTTTGGTTTTAAACAAATGTGTTATTTGTAAATATATTTCTAATGTGCATGTCTGGCTAAAGAAGAGTGGAAAGGAGCTGGTTTTTAAGCTTTCATTGTGCTTCCACAGACTCAGGGAACATGTGGCAGATAAAAGCAAGCTCCCGATCTTAATTTTTCCAGAAGGTAAGCTGAATTTTCCTTATCTCCACTCAGTGTAGATGTCATCCCTGTTCTCTTTTCATGGCTTCTGGTGCTCAAATGTATCTTTACCTCTGGCTTAGATTTTATTAGGGCACTCCTATTTTTCATCTTTAATGTGAGATTAGATGAAAACAACACAATGCTGTTGGGTCTCCTGGCAGAAGCTGTAGGCATAAGTGGGAAGATGGTTTCTTTTGCCCTGTGAATATTTCACCATCCTACAGATCTAACCTCAGCCTTGTGCTTTTTGTCTTACACGTGTTCTGACTTCATTCAGGCAGTCAGTCACGAGACAAAGAATGAAAGCAAGTAGGGGGAGATGCTTAACTTACTCCTGAAGGGTCTGCATTTGCTCTTCAGTGAGCATAAGACCTGTATCTTGATGTAGTGTTGCTACTGAAATGTGATAGGTTGTGTGAAGTAATAACTTTAGTTTCTCTTCTGGACAGGCACCTGCATAAACAATACATCTGTGATGATGTTCAAGAAGGGGAGCTTTGAAATAGGAGGGACAATCTATCCTGTTGCAATCAAAGTAAGTGGAAATAGCTGGCTATTGAAAGTTTGGGTTCTGTTTTTTGCCAGGGTGGTAGGAAGCTGTCTCAGTACAACTGCTAACGAAAGCACAGTGGCTCTGGCAATTGGCTCCATGTTGTGGATGACTCCGGGAGGATAAGTGACTGAAAGGAGAAAGTGAAGGCCTTCAGCCTGTGGAGCCTGGCTGGGGTCAGCCTGGTGGGGTCAGCTTCTTCCTCTGGAGAGCTGGAAGGAAGGGAGATTCAGCTAGTCCTCAGCACTGAAGGGAAGAGAATCAGGCAGTTTGCAGCAGACTTGTCTGTTTGGGCAAATGGGTGACATCTGCTGCTGGACCTGTCATGTAATCACAAGCAGCACTAATAAGCACAGGCTGCAAACGTGTCAGTAGTGAATTTTCTTACTCTGGCACGTGACTGAAGAGCATCCACCTTGGATCTGAGACAGGCTCTGGTGGTCTTGTGGGGCAAGGGTTTTATCCCTTGTGTTCAAGGAAGAAACAGAATGACCAGATGTGGGTATCTCTAGGTTTGCTTTATTAACAACTCAGAATTGGGCCAACGCCGCAGTGAATGGCCAATATCCGAAGGACTTGTGCAGTTTCTATACTGTTCCTAAATCTGTTACCCAAGTCCAAAGTCTTTGTAAATTTCCACTCAACCTTTTAGTTCTTGATTCTCATCATTTATTAAAGTTCACTACAATCCCCTGTCTCGGCTGAAATCTTCTCTTCTGGTTCCAATCCTTGTTTCACTTTCAGGGTCATCTTTCGGGTCATCATCTTCTTCATCTTCCTTCACAGTTTTATCTCACACAATTCTGAGACTTCAAGATGCTGTGTTAAAAGCTTAGGTAGAGCAAGCAGTTTCTATGTCCTAAATTCTCTTAATCTAGCAAAACCCCTGTGTTTAGTTGATTCATCATCCTTTGTTAAAACTGTCTCTCTAGGATTAGCTTGATGGGGTTTTAAACCAGCCTTGGGCTGGGACTATACAAGGACCAGGCTAAGAACACTTCTCAGGCCTGTGGAGCAGCATTCCGGTTACCTTGGTAGTATCACAAGATAGCTCAGTCCTGAACACATTTCACTAGGCCTTAAAATCTGTTTCAAATATACCAGAGGTTGTATTTAAAATTCTTCTACAAATTGTGTTTTGTGACCCCTTACAGTATGATCCTCAGTTCGGAGACGCGTTCTGGAACAGCAGCAAATACAACATTGTGAGCTATCTGCTGCGAATAATGACCAGCTGGGCCATTGTCTGCAACGTCTGGTACATGCCACCAATGGTTAGAAAGGTAATCTAGCATTTGGTTAACTGATCACTGTTTAAGAACCTGACTGTGTCTGTAAGTGCCTCTCTTTAGTCTTTTTTTTTTCTCCCCAAAACACCTCCCCACCCCATGTCTTCAAATCAGAGTTTTATACTAGACTTTTGTTAATGTTGACTTTGATGTATGATTGAACTTAGCTTTTTCTGATGCAGCTTGGTACCATCAGCAGTGCATCAAATATGCAAAGGATAGCAGTAAATATAGTGCTATTCACAGTAGCAACGGTCTTAATGTTCCATCCTGTTGGAGCAACATTTTCCCCTAATTTCAAACACTTTAGGGGAAGAATGAGCTAAATGATTGTCACATTGGAACATCAGATTGTGTTGGCATGATAAGGGATGGATCATTTGGCAGTGAGCTAATTTGATGAGGCAGCAGATGAAAAGTGTTATGGAAGTCTGTTTCAAATTCACTTCTCTCTGATTATGTTGGATTCATGACCCTTGAAGGAAGGCGAAGATGCAGTTCAGTTTGCCAACAGAGTGAGGTCAGCCATTGCTCGCCAAGGAGGACTGACTGAACTTCCCTGGTGAGTGGTGCTATCCTTGTGAGACTTGGTGGACTATTCGTGTTAGTTTGACATGTGCTTCCTCCCTTAGCTTTGTGACACATAATGTTCAACTTTATTCCACTCAGGAGACAATGAGGGAATAACTTCACATGCACGTATGTGAAAGTACAAATAAAAAAAGATGCATAAAGTCTGTGGAGCATGTAGCTCTTATGCAGTGAGTTTCACCTAAAGGCTTGATGCTTTTGAAGAAGGGCCCCTTCACAGTTATTTCTCATGTTGAGATTAAGGAGCGGAAGTGAAGTTACTTGGCAAAGCTGCTGAACAACAGAAAATAAAACACAGGGCTTGAGGAAGTTGGAGCAGAAAGCCTCATGTCCTACCTCAGTAGGTAGCAGCATAATGTCTAGATGTCATAGGACTGTATGAAACAAACTTGAGAGCAAGATTCTGATGAAGAGAACTGGCAAACGCATTCAACTACGAGGCCCAACTGGCCCTCTGAGTGATGCAAGGCAAGAAACGACTATGGTGTTGCAGAAGATTGACTGCCTCTACAGTCTAGGGAAATAGCATCCCAGATTGGCAAAGATTTCTATGGTAGGTGCAACCTGTTACCTACATGAGTAGGCTGCTTTAATGGGCTAAACTCAAAATTTGGACTGTGTAAGCATTAAACATGCTTCAACTTGGGTGTTCTAGAAGTTTTGAAGAAAAGCTTTCTTAATAATCTTTTAGCTTAAGACTCTAGAGTTGACTAAGATAATACAATACGTAGTTTCTAACAGTGGTAAAAATCATGATGGGTTACTATTTTTTCTCTTGCTCTGTTCTAGGGATGGAGGTCTGAAACGAGCAAAAGTCAAAGATACTTTCAAAGAAGAACAGCAGAAAAACTACAGCAAGATGCTAGTAAGAAATGGATCAATAGGAAGTCTGTCTACAGGAACAGAGTCAGACTGAGTGGTGGTTCTTGAAAACTAATTTTGCACAACCAGCCTTAGCAGGAATAATGTTTTGTAATTTAAAAAACCCCAAACACAAAAACTGGAGCAACAAAATCCCTCATATGTATGCATATTCCCTGTGTGGCTGGTGCAGAGCCTGCCAAGGGCAGTGTCTCTATCTCCTTCCCTTTTCACTCTTCTCGCTCTGTGCCCCCTCCCCATATTCATGTGATGGTGCACTGCAGCTCCTGGTATTCTTGAGCTGAATGTGTGGAGGGACAAAAGGCCAAAAGCACCATGAGTTTGTCAGGATGAAGGGGAGTACACTGAACAGATGCTGTCAGGACACTGGTTGTGAAGATACCTCTTGTTTATGGTACTCAGAAGCTTTAAACATAACAAAATTTCTTTTTCCTGTTGCTCAGACTTTTAGTTGTAGATGACTTAAATAACATGTTTTAGGGTGTTGTCAGAGCTGTAAGGTTGACTCTCTTGGTTAGCTTGCACCTGTATGTGCAAGGGGGGAAGGGAAGCAAGGGCTGCAGACCCTCAAGGATGGGCAAGGAGCTGCCCTGTCAAAAGCACAGTTCATGGACCATGAGGAATTTGGTGGCCTTATAACATGGTATTGCCTTTATTGAGAACTGCTACCTGAGGGAAGATAAGGGGCAAGTCCTCAATCTCCTTGTCCACTGCTACTGTCAAGATGGCTTTCTTGAGATCTGGAGCTGTAAAGGTAAGATACAGTAAGCAGCTGGATAATGTAGCTGTGATAAGTGAATTTTTATGAAGTGGGTTTTCAAGACAACCCTTCTGCAAAAATCACTGCTAATGGCTTAAAGATCTCCAGAGAGCCATTCCAGAAACACACTTTCTGTTGGCCTGGGCTAGCAATAGCTATCACAACTATAAACATAGGATCCCTCAGTCACCTGTGATACAAGATGTGGCATGTTCAAATCTGCAATATATTGCTGTCTGAATGTAAAGAAAAATAAATTCTATATTTCTAATGGGTTTTGTGTGACATTTATACTCTTCTCTAAATGTGTATAAATAAAACAGTTACACTTCCTGAAAACTTAAAATTAGGGTCATGAAAACTTTAGTCAGTGGATCAATTGTAGTTGAGCTCTTACCCAATTTCTAACCTGACTCTTCCTTTTTTTCACTTCCTTGTACTCTAAGGAACATACATGGCTTAGCATTTATCCTTTCTAGGGTAGGAGTGGCTCATCACACACACTGAACTTGAAATTACAACATGAAGTCACATCAGGGAGACTCAACTAAAGATTCTATAGTTAAGTGGAAAGCAACTCTAAGCTTCTAAATTTGTAACAAACTGAGTTCATTTGTAAGTAGTCCTTTCCTGTAGCAAAGAAATTTCCAATTTAATGCTGAAAATAAATTACTGTTCCACAGCCCATAATCAAGTTTAAAAATCTATTAGAACATAGTCTTCAAAAAAAGGGGTTCCTGATGTGTTTTCCATTATCCCTCAGTCCATGCACTTACACAAGAACAAATATATTTGTTCAGTGAATATTATATAGGCATGCAGCATATCGTACTTTGCTTTGGAAATCTGGTCATGAAGCCTGTTGGAGGTGTGTGACCTTGGAAAAAAACATTGGCAAGGGAGTCTTAGAGAATTGTTTTTGGGTTAACATGGCAGGCCTTTGAGAACAAAATTGTTTATATTAAGAGGGTTAGAGGGGCAAGATGAGTGAGACACAGCAAAGGCTTTATGCTTAATGTGAACCTAGTTCAACTTTGAACTGAGTTACAGTATTATTAAGATGAACTGGTCATGCAAGATTTGGACTAATGAATGTGTTTGTCATAATTCATGGATATTAGCTGTGAGCTTGAGCTTTCTTGGATTGCAGTCATGGTAGGAAGCTTTGTAAGGACAATTTACCTTTTTAAAAACACACCTGCATGTGTGCACATAAAATACAATTAGGTAACATTAAAAATCTATTATGTATAAATATTGGGGGGTGTGTATAAATATAACTTTTCTTCTAAGGTATAGCTTGTCATGTAGTCCTCTATAGATGGAACAGGAATTGGTTTGGTGAAGGCTTAAATACATGATTCCTAAGAGAATCTTCACAGTCTGTGGGCTGATGTCCCTCTGCTTTCTTCCTGCTTTTGATCATCAGTAAATGAACTGTGGTGGTTTTCGAAATCTTAACTGTGCTCACTAGGATGCCCTCTTAGGTGCACATGTTTACAGCAGCAGGATTGTGAGTTTTGGGAGAAGTGCCAAAGACTGCAGTTTGCTTCTTGCTTAGGGCAAAGCTGGATTGGAAGACAAGAAGCCCTGCTAAGAAGAAGGATGATGACAATAAAGTAGTACAAGGATGTTGTAATGAAATGTCTGGCAAGCCAAAGACTTTTTTAGAATCTGTGACTTCAACAGATTTACCAATAGCCTCTACTGAACTTGGTGTTAAACAAAATCTGCATTATCTTGGAGAGAACTTACCAAGAAAACATGTAGATTAGCTGAATGAGTATATTGCTATGGCCATGAGATGAGGCATCATTCACTCAGTTCTTAATTGCTGCAAGAGTGGAGAAGATACAGGTGAATGAATAAGCTGATGAGGTTTCTTGAACCTGCAGTTGCTCATACACCTTTACTAAGCAAAATGTTGCCCTGCTTCATAGGTTTTTGGCACTAGCCCTAGACTTCTCATACATGTCTGAAAATGTTGTGTTCAGAGAGGCTGTGTGAGCAGTGGTGACTACTAATAGATGATTCTGGACCATAGCCCAGATTTGTTACAGACATGAGATCCACATTCAGGTGGTTTGGAAATGAGTCTGCTAACTTTGGAGAAGTATTTTATAGGGCAGCAATGTGTACCACAATGGCTGACAGCAGGACAGTGAATAGAAGGGATTGCTTGGCTCAATGCTGGTTAAGCAGCTCTCTACTGCCTTTGGAAAGCTTTTTGTACAATTTTTTCCTTTTCCCCTGATAGATCTGGGAAATGATGCTGCTAAATTTGATTGGAAGGGTAGAGACAGCTCAAGAAATCCGTGCAGCAGTTGAACTTGAAGTCTTAGTTCCTTGTGCTGGGCGCATAGAGCACTGATTCTTATTTAAGGACCTAAGTACATAATATTTTTATTTAGATTTAGAGGAAGATCTTTGAGTTTAGAGAAGGGATGGCCCCTTTCAAGCTCTAATAGAACATGTATGTTCCTCACTGGCTTTGGGCATAAAAAACTCAGCTAGTTGGGTTCCAGTGATGATGGAATCCAATTCAAATGTCATTTATTCTTTTTCTGTTGCTGAACTCTACAGACTGTTTCTTCCTTGAGCACAGTGGGTATAGCCAAGGGTTCTGTTTGTATCCTGTTAAGTTGCTCTGCCTCTGATGCATGAGACACATGCAGGGTGTCATTATAGAAAACTCATGCTTGACATGGAGGCTAATGAAAATACTCAAATCTAGAGTCCTTGGAAATTTGTTACAAAAAACCTCAGTATTGACTCTGGAAGCTCCTGGGCCCAAATCTAAATTATGTTTTGCCCTGAGATTTAAGGTAGTTAAAAATGTCCTTGTCCTCTCTACTACTGAACAGATTAATAGAGGTTTCTGGTTAAGATTTAGGTCTTTCTACCCTCCTCTCCCCCACTGTTTAGCTGATATAACTTCTAGAAGACTTTAAGCTGGCAAATGTGATGTATTTCTGCTCTTCTTTGTTTTGACTAGTACTTCTCAAGAACTAAACAGTCCGGATATTATCCAATCTGCAAATTCTTGCTTGAGGAGTGGAAAGGATTTTAAGCAGTGTTGAGGTATGTGAGGAAGGGGCCAAAGAACACCCTAAAGACACATAACTAAGATAAAAGCAGTCCAAGGGACTAGTACCAGTGCCCTAGAAGGAGGTTCCTAGTTACTGGATGTTGGACGATACCTAGGTGTTGGAGAAACAAAAAAATTACCAGCACTAACACTAAGGAAGCCTGATTTTACATGCAGTTGTGTCTCAACTTAAATTGCAAGCTCTAACTGAAGTTGTGGTATAATAATGGTGTTTTCATAGAATCATAGGATGGTTTGGGTTGGAAGGGACCTTTAAAAGTCATCTACCCACCCCGCCTGCAATGAGCAGGGACATCTTCAACTTGACCAGGTTACTCAGAGCCCCGTCCAGCCTGACCTTGAATGTTTCCAGGGATGGGGCATCTACCACCTCTCTGGGCAACCTGTACCAGTGTTTCACCACCCTCAAAAAAAATTTCTTACTTCTATCTAGTCTGAATCTACCTTTTAGTTTAAAACCACTACCCCTTGTCCTGTTGCTACAGGCCCTCCTCAAAAGTCTGTCCCCATCTTTTTTACAAGCCCCCTTGGAAGTAGTGAAAGGCTGCAATAAGGTCTCTCTCTCTTCTCCAGGCTCAACCCCCCCAACTCTCTCAGCCTGTCCTCAGAAGGATGGAACATCTCTTCTACAATCATTTTTGTTGCCTCCTCTGGACCTGCTTGAGCAGGTCCGTGTCTTTCCTGTGCTCAGGACTCCAGAACTGGACCCAGCACTGCAGGGGGGTCTCACGAGAGCAGAGCAGAGGTGGAGAATCCCCTCCCTCACCCTGCTGCTCATGCTTCTCTTGATGCAGCCCAGCACATGGGTGGCTTTCTGGGCTGTGAGCACACATTGCTGGCTCACAGTCAGTTTTCCATCCACCAACACCCCCAAGTCCTTTTCTGCAGGGCTGCTCTCAATCCACTCATCACCCAGCCTGGATTTGTGCTTGGGATTGCCCCAACCCATTGGCAGGACCTTGCACTTGGCCTTGTTGAACTTCATGAAAGTCACATGGGCCTGTTTCTTGAGCTTGTCCAGGTCCCTCTGGCATCGCCTCCTTCAGTTGTGTCAGCAGCACCACTCAGTTTAGTGTCATCTGCGGATTTGCTGAGGGTGCGCTCAATCCCACTACATCACTGATGAAGATAGTAAACATACTGGTCCCAGTATGGCCCCTGAGGGCCACCACTTGGAGCATGGATGGAGGCCAGTATGTTCTGCAAAACATGGGTCTCGGCTCAGTCGTGTGTGAGCGTATGGAGTTGTACTAGGAAGGTGCTAAAAAGTCTTGGGGATTTTTATTATTGATTTGGATGAGAAATGAGCTGTTCAAGCCTAACAGTGAGGGAGAGCCCTTGGTTTTGTCACAGCTGTGCTTTTCGGCACTGCTGCTCCTGAAGAATGTGTCCATACCATGACCAGCTCTGATTTGTTCCCATCCAGAATGTTGCTTTTCTTTCCCTGAAATGAACATCATAAAAAAGGCAGAAATGTGACCTCAAGAGTCAAGATACAGACTCCAATGATTGTTCACTGTCTCCATCTTTTTATTAGATTTTCGGAGGCTGTGTTTTTCCCTTGATTTGCTGGATAAAATCCATACAAATGAAATACAGGCACAGTCAGTAAATAATAATGAAAAGGTAAATTCATTTTACAGAGAAGCCAGTGCATGTAAGACATCATCTGGAATGATGGTGAGCTTTTGGGTTTGTCGATCACGAAGCTATTACAGTCATTCAAAATTAATATCTGGCTTTTAGTCTCTTTAAGGGTTTGTGTGGCCTCTTCTTACCCTTTGGCTAATAAGAAAAATGATTTTGTTTTTAAATACAAGACACACAGAAGAGATGAGAGTTCCATGGATAAGAGTGATACTGCTGTTGAATGGCATGGAATGGGCAAGTGCCTGGCTCAGTTTGCCAAATTGGAGACTGGTGATGGGGCAGGGCGGTATGGAGTGGCTGGAGAGCTGCCAGTCAGAGAGGGACCTGAGGTGGGGTGATTGCCAGCCAGCTGAACAGGAGCCAGCAGTGTGCCCAGGTGGCCAAGAAGGCCAGTGGCATCCTGGCTTGTATCAGCACTAGTGTGGCCAGCAGGGACAGGGAAGTGATCTTACCCCTGGACTTGGCACTGGTGAGGCTGCCCCTCGATGACTGGGTTCAGTTTTGGGCTCGTCACTCCAAAAAGGCCATTGAATGACTCGAGCGTGTCCAGAGAAGGGCAACGAAGCTGGTGCAGGGTCTGGAGCACAGGTCTGATGGGGAGCGGCTGAGGGAACTGGGGAGGTTTAGTCTGGAGAAGAGGAGGCTGAGGGGAGACCTCATCGCCCTCTACAACTCCCTGAAAGGAGGGTGCAGAGAGGGGGGATGAGTGTCTTGAACGAAGGAACAAGCGCCAGGACAAGAGGGAATGGCCTCAAGCTGCGCCAGGGCAGGGTTAGACTGTCTCTTAGGAAGTATTTCTTCCCAGAAGGGGTTGTTGGGCGTTGGAATGGGCTGCCCAGGGCAGGGGGGGAGTCCCCATCCCTGGAGGGGTTGAAGAGTCGGGTTGACCCAACGCTGAGGGATCTTGGTGGAGTTGAGAACAGTCAGTGTGAGGTTAATGGTTGGACTGGAGGATCTTCAAGGGCTTTTCCAACCGAGAGGATTCTGTGATTCTGTGAGTTGTCCATATCTGAGCTTCAGTGAAGCTGCCCTGCAATGTGGTGAGGAGGCACAGAGGAATCTCCCTGCCAGCTTCCTTCCTCTGTATGCCAGGGGTGGAAACTCAGCTAGAGGTAGCCAGTTGCAGTTTGTACATCTCTGTGGCGGGAAGGGCCACCTGGCTTGGACCTGGCCTCACCCAACTCCAGGACATTTGCAGTGCTCCCATTAGCGGCAGAGGCTCTGTCGTGTCCTTACACCATCATAGCGTACAACTCATGGGCTGGATTGTATTCAATCGTTTCTCGCACACCGGATGACATTCTGTGTGCACAGCATGTCTTGGAGACCTATCTTTGTAGGGATTTTAATTTGAGAGAGAGTGTGAGAGATTAATAACCTTAACTTCTGTGAATTGCTCTGCCATGTGCTGTCTTGACACTATTCCACCAGTGTAACTTGGTTCATTTTACTGGAGTCATGTCAGTTTAAACCAAGAATGGATCTGAGGAGTGAGGTTTTTAGCTATACCTTGAACACATGTCCTGTCTTAAGCTTTTAAGTCCTGATCGTT
Source organism: Strix aluco (assembly GCF_031877795.1). Classification (NCBI taxonomy): domain Eukaryota; kingdom Metazoa; phylum Chordata; class Aves; order Strigiformes; family Strigidae; genus Strix; species Strix aluco. The sequence goes on from NC_133934.1 coordinate 81,930,406, forward strand.
CCAGAGTTGTCTCATGTAAAAGCAAGTTGCATGTAAATCTAAGGGTAATTTGCCTGGGAACCTTGAGGCCATCGCCTGAATCCACCCATGTGCTGAATGCATTGCAGGACAGAGACTTCCTTGCCAAGCAGTCTTGTCTTTCAACTGACGACTGCATGACGGTTTTGTGGTTTGTTTGGGTTTTTTTCCCCAAATTACATCCTTGTGCAACGGATTGGCTCTGGATTAATTTATAACCTGATCTTTCTACAAAATGGTGTAAATGTTCTTACTTTGGGTGGTGAAGAGGGCTTTTGGGATGAGCTGGTGTTGAGGTAGGATGGGAGCAGGGGACTCATGCTCAAGTCTTGATGCTCTTGGAGTTTTCAGGTAAAGGGAATTCTTACCAGAGTGCTGCCACTGACAGCTGGGGGCCCTGTGCTGGTGTTAGGCTAGACATGCTCAGACTTTCTGCCTCTGAAGTGACTTGTTGACGTGAGTCAGAGCTTTATTGAACAGTGGTGGGGTTTTATGCGTGCTTTTGCTCATTAGGACTTTTCACCTTTCCATATTTTTTGTCATGCGTTTGGGTTTTTTTAAATGTTCTCTGGCTGTGCCATTTCATGCCTGATGTTTTTTGGTTTTGTTTTGTTTGTTTTTTTCAAAAGAAAGGCACAAGTTCTGTCACTGAAGAATGATGTCTGTATGTACTTTCAGTTTTGATCTTCTCATATTGCTTGCCTGTGGGCTCTGTCTCTACCTCCATTCCCACACAGTAGCAAGTCACTGTCTCCTGCAATTAGTTACATAGAAGAACGATGAGATTGGCCCTGTGTTCTCCTCACTTCATCCTAGGATAATGGATTAGTCCAGATGCTTGACAGCATTGCATAAAGTGAATGTGATGGAGTGCAAGCCCATGTGGGGACAGCTCTAGCACAAAACAACGCTGGCATGGCATACTCTTCATTTTCTTCCTCATGCTTCATCTCGTGCAACGGTTCCACTTAATTATCGCGCTGCAGAAGTCAGCTGCCTGGGCAGGGATTAATCCTTTCTAACAATTGCAATCAAACTTCCACTCATGCACTCGACTCCTAATGCTGGGTTCGTGCTTAGGGGAAGGGATGGGAATTCAGAAGCACCATCTCTTGTCAGCAGCAGAAATTTCTTCCTTGTCGTGCTTAACAATAATAATGACTGTAACTGTTGAGGAGGGAGAAGAAGAACCTGGGTTAGGAGGTAGTCAGTGCCCAAGTCAGCCACATGAAGAAACCAGTGATCAACTGAAGTCCCAACCCCACCTGTTCATGTAGCTGGGCTGGCTCAGGGTAAAAGTTAAACATTTTGTCTGGTGTTTTGGGCAAGGGCTGGAGAGTAAGGGAAGGTACTTGGGCTTCTAGGGTTGTTAAATGCCTGGTGGGTATTGCATGCTGTCTTGGGATGCCTAAAAAACTTGTATCTTAATCTTCAGGTGCCAAAAGATCTTTGGAAATTGTCCCTGACACCTTGAGAAAGGTAGCACCCAAATATAAGTCTTGAATCTTAATAAGTTCAGAACAGGCTTGGACTACTTCTGTGAAACTACAAATAACGCGTGATTTAAAAGGAAGGCATGACTGGGGAGGGAATGCAGTTATGGCTTTTGAAATAACTTACTGCTCAGAAATGTAGCGCTCAAGCCACTTTATCATCTTTAATTTGTACTCATCTCAGTATCTTTTGGATCTGTGCTGGGCAGTCTAACAACCACCTCTTCATGCATCAAAGGGGCAAAACCTTTGCTTGTGTTCAGACTTGAGATGTTGTCCTCGCAGTTTTGAATGTGTTTTGGTCAGGATTCACCTGTGCTCCCCCTTCACTCAGTACAGGATTTACTGTGTTTCAAAGGAGGTCAAAATAAACCTTACGGATGGCAGCAGTGTTGGTCTTGCATCCCGCTCCTCCCTTGAAATCACACACACTCATTTCTCTCTTTAAGAAAACTCATGGGGAGTTGATAACCAGTGCTATCTCAGGTCTAGGATTTCCAGTTTCCATAGATAGGTTGATTTCTGGTCCATAAGTGCTGTGAGCAGGGTGTTCAGTGCTGTATTTACAGAGGTTTTCAAAGCACACTGAGAGGGCTGGAGTGGTTTGGCAAAAGGGCTAAGATTTGTACTAAGGGCTAAGACTGTGAGTTAACTTTTACTCAGAGTGGCATCACCGTCATGTTACTATGAAACGTAGAGAAAAGATTAAGGTTAGATGCATGTGTGTGCTCACTAGCAAGTACTAACCAGCCTGTCTTATTTAATCACCACTACAGGTGCCATCTCCAGGTGCCAAAATTAAGGCATGCTGTTACTTTCTTTAAATTATTGTTATGATTTTTATACAATAATCAGCCTCTGGCATAGCTACATTTCTGTCAAATGAATTTCACATCCTTTTAAACTGCATATACTCCTCATTTTAGGTTCTTTTCAGATACTGCATCTTCCAGCAGGACATTGGCAGTGAGTGTCTGGCTTTTTTAAAAAAATATATATATAGATATATGTATGTTTCAAGTTCTGTTTATTGATCTCTATCTATTTCACACAGCCTAGAGTGGTTATGAACCCAAAATACTGCCAGAATCCATTGGCAAAATCTCAGACCATGAACTGTGTAGGTAAGTTTTACTGCTTTGAATCCTCCATGTTTCATGAAAAATGAATATGCCTTTGACATAAGTACCATCACATGTGTGTTGTAAAAGGACCAGGCTCCATTTTCACATCTTGCCTGATTGCTTGGCAAAAAAGCTCCCTGGAAATTTGTGTTACCTCATGTTCTGACAGCACCCCTAGATAAAGAAAATTCCCAAGTCATTGGGACCAAGGAGGTTCACTAGCAACTCTTCCAGCTCTTTAGATAGACCGATTCTGGGGACATGATTAATTGTAAATTTTATTGAAAAAAGAATAAAACAGTTGCATGTAATTTGGTGAAAACAGATCCACATGCTTCCTGTGTGTCCTCAAGGTTTATGCCAATGACATTCAGCTTCCTAATTTGCACTGGAATCTCTTGAGGCTTTAGAGTAACAAAAAAACCCCAACAAGCAAACAAACAAAAACCCCAGACCCCAACCCCAGCATTGAGTGCACCAGTAATTTAAAGACAACAAAGATTCAAGTAGTCTTGTAGAGGATCAGATACGTAGGGAAATGGGGATTTTCATACTCTAAGGTTATTCAAATCCGTATGTAGCAAATCAGACCTTGCTTCTCTGATGGGCTCTGCGTGGGATGTGGGATGTTTACAGTCGTTGCTGATGGCAGCACCAGGAACTGGTAGCTGTGCTGCTCTGGGGATACTGCTACTCTCACTTTGGGCCTTACTTTGTAGGAGCAAACAAGACCATTTGGCCTCTCCTGGCGGAAATTCTCACATAGCGTTTGAGTTTGATCTGGCTAAATCACAGTAAGCTCGTATTATAGAAATCCAGTTGAGGAAGCCAGCCAAGTACAGGCTTATTGTCAGAAAGATAAAATTATTTGCTTAAAACTGTACTGTCCAGCTTTGCAGAGTTGAAGTGTCTTAACAATCTGGGAGCTTAAACGGGATTAATATTTGCTTGAGATAGCTTTATTTGCCTTGTGCCATCACCAGCTGAAATGCAATTGGGCAAAGATGGCATCTGTGTAAATGGGCCCACTGTTGAAGCTTGCGTGGGGTCGCATTGTAGCCCCCTCTACAAAGGGCTGCCTTCCTCACAGCAAGTTACGGTACTCCTGCCAGTTCTCTTGGCTTGCTGCAGGCTTGTTGCTGTCCTTGAGATTTTCCAGCAGTAAGGCAGCCTTCCTCATCTTGTCTGCTGTTATATTCTGGCTGTTTGCGGAGCATCTTCTCCTGTAGGCCTAAAAAAAGAGAGAGAGATGTCAGTAAATAGATAAAGAATGAGGTTGCTTGTATGTGTCACTGTGGTTCTTTAAGAAGATGGACTCTGTAGGGAGTAAAACTCTCAGCCATTAAGAAAATTGCTATTTGAATTGGTTGTGACCCAGAGAGAAAGCAGAAGAAATACATCCCAGGATGCGACAGGGGAAGTGCTGTCTCGAGAATGCCCTTGATAGCCCTGAAATTTTTTTCATGGGCATGTGATGACAATTCCAGCAGACCTCGCTGCAGCTTACAGAATTCCCTTACTGCAGCATCTCAGACAGCCTCCTAATTGTGTGCATTTGTGTTTGTGTCCTGAAATGAGAGTGGTTATTTCACACTATTCTCTTAGCAGAAAGGTAAAATAAACTCTACAGGATACTTTTTCAAGGAGGCTATTATGCTACTGAGCATCATGTTACTTTGCACAAGGATTTGGTCATTGTTTTCAAAACTGTCTGAAGAGGGTGCTTTTCACTCTATATAGCGGCTTGTGAAGTAATGAATAATTTTTTTTTTCCACTTTTTTGCTTTAAATGTTTCAGTTCTAACGCTTTCATTTCTTGAAGTTAGAGATGCATAGTATTTAAATGGGATGAATTTTTTGAATGGCAAAAATGCTAATGTCTGGATTTAGCTCAGGAATCAGTTACCTGCAAATATGCAAAGGGAGTGAGGGTCAACTGTGTTTGGAGCAACTGAACCCCCAGATTTGGCTTCTCACGTCTCTTAGGTATGTGTGTCAAGATTTAGTGTTAAAGGCAGTTACGGTTTGTCTTCCATGCTTCAAATACAGCATAATTATGTTCCTTTTCAAGGTGCTTAAAAAACTATCTAGCTATAATATGACTAACATAAAAATAACAGAGAGGAAAAAATCCCCAACACAACCCCAAACCCCTCAAACACACACAACCCAAAAGCCTGGGCTATCTTGTGAGTTCAGAGTTTCCACATCACAAACAAAATTGGAGGCACCCTGGTCCCGCAGAAGTCACATACTTCATTTTAAGTCCTTCCGTAGCTGCTGTTATGTAGTTTACTGCAAGTCCTGGCACCACTGACAAGCGTGGCAGTAAAGCATTACATCATGATTTTTAGGTAACCAACGGACAGATGAAGCTGTCTATCAAAGTTGTCTGTAAAGCCAAGGGTAGAGTCTCACTACCTGGGCAGAAAGCCGCTGTGCAGGAGGCTTTTGGCCAAAAATATACTTGGGCTGTAGCCAGAGAACTGGGAAACTCAGTGCCTGCAGGTGACACCTTGAAAGGAATAATCCTGTCTGTTATGAGCAAACTATGGGAAAATCAGTCAAGATGAACAGGACACAGGAAGGCCAGAATTTTGCGGGTGTATGAAACTGGATCACACTGTCCACTGCCCACCGCATGCCCGCTGCAAGGATGTGCGTGCAGTCACCGCCCAGCCTCAGTACTCCCGTGGCCGGGGTGTGCGGAGCTGTGGAGCGCTGGCAGGAAAACAGCTTCAACTCCAAACAGTTCACGTGGCGGTAGTCTTGTTTCTCCAGACAGCTAGGCGTGAACATCCTGGCAAACTTTTCGTTTGTGGTTTGAATTTTTGCAGTGAAGAGGACAAAGCTTCCTGAAATGCTCTTTTCCTAAAATTATTTTTGGTTTGGTGGGGGGAAAAGACGGCTCAGATTAGAGTGCTGGCAGGGTGGGTGTATATTAATGTTTATGCTGGTAGCCAGAACTCTCTTCTGGAGACTAAGAGTTGTCATTTGAGAGGGCAAGATGTTTAATTGATGCGGGTAGCGGTTGGATGAAATCCTTTCCTTGCAATATAATTATGCGCTGCTTAAAGTGCCTTTTCTTCTTGATGTAAGATGATGAAAGGAAGGTCGGCTCGGTTTTCTGTAGCTTTGCATGCACCAGTTCTTGTAATTAACCTTGAATCTGCTTTCTGAGACACACTGGTGTGCTTTCTGCAGCTGAAATGACTGAGCAGGAAGCTGATGAACAAGTGCTGTAGGGCCCAGAGTCTCTGCTACTTTTGCATCCCCTTTGAATAAATCGGAAAGGAGCTGGTGTTTTACAGCACAGGCAGCTAGGGGCCAGCACCAGCTCACGTTTGCGTTTGCCTGACAAGTGTCTTCCTCAGCAGTGCCCGAAGCAATAGCAGCTCGTCTATATGGTGCACTATTTGCATACTCTAACGAGATGGGCTATAATTGGCCTTCATTGATTTTGTTTTCATTGAGCTAAAATAGAGTCAGAGCTTCTTAGGCAAGAAGAGCTGATTGATTTGTGGTAGGATTCAGGACTATTCAGTTGAAGAAATAATTAATTATGTTCTTATTTAGTAATTGTCAGGGTCTAAGTTTACTCTTACCTTTCAAGTAGACACTGCTGAATTTTCTCTCTAGACTGTGTCTCTCCTTTTAAAAGCTGGGATAAGGTGGCAACATACAGAAGACAATTCACAGGAAACGCTCAACTCATTTTCTTGTCTATCCATTCATTACTGCCTCTTTTTCTCCCTGCAATTCCTTCCTACTTATGCATATGCATGCCACTCTTCTTTCCTGGTGTTAATTGATCAGCTCCATCCCCTGGCGATTTTATTATAAACAATTCCAAGAAAACACCTTTTTAACCAAAAGTTAGAAAACAAAAGAAAAAATAATTGCTTACTTAAGAAAATTTGAATAGCAACAGACTGTTAACATTTTTAATTTTTTTTTTTTAAGGCAAGCTTCTGCCCAGATGACATGCTTTTTTGTGTTGAGTGTGGGTGTTGAACAAATACACCTGCAAACATCAGGAGTTGGGGTGTGTTGATTGTGTGCTGTTAGACACTCATAAACTTGAAACAGTGGATATGTTTGTGTGTGAGTGACTTATGGTCTTGCCAAAACTGGAAAGGTACTTGTCCTTCCTTGTGCTTTTCTTGTAGAGTATCCATTTAATTAAACATTAGCACTGTGTGAGCAGACAGCGCTGTACGGCAGAGGCAGATTTTATGGGCTGTTTCAGTAGAGTTGAAAGCAAGGTTATAATGGCCACATACTGCAAAGTTAGCATTGGCAGGTATGTAACAAAGATGAGGTTTAGTATATTTTCTCCTCTTCTTATCTTGTGCTTGCAGCATAATATGGTGGCAAGGTTTGCTAGTGCTTTTAAAGTGGTGGATCTTATTACGAATATAATGTTAAACGCTAATGAATTGAGTCCAAACAGTTTCTGTGCTGCTGCCAGGAATGCAGTGCTCAGTAAATACCTTGCACCAAGCAAGTAAATGACAAAGGAACTCCCTGGGCAAACAACAACCAAATGCGAGAGATCGTTCTTTGTAATAAATCAGTTCTTGAATGGAAGAGTCTTCCACCAGCTTCACCAGATGAAGCCTCCTGACTCAATGAGTGCGCTGAAGTGGATGCAGTTGCCAATAATAAGTAGGACACAACTCCTGAGTGGCCTCAAATCCTTTGCGGTATGTGAGTTGTAGGGGTGGGAAAACCAGAAGAGAAAATTGCTGACAAAATAATAGGAGGTGAGGTTGTCTTGGCCACTGGCTCTGAGTAAAGAGCCAAGTCTAGCTCTGAGAGGAACCCTCCAGCAGCTCTAGTCTCTGCTGGGCAGGTGGAGTCAAGTGTGTAGGTAACTCCTGCCTGCTTGCTGCCCACTGCACTGGAAGAGACAATTCTGTCATGAGCACACTATTGTTGTTCAGAAAGAAAAGGTGCCTCTAGACCCTTAGCTTGGATATGTTCGGAGGGAAGCAGTTTTCTCCAAGAATGCTACTTCTTTGCATGAGAGCTGGTGGAAACCTTATGGAAACTGAACTGCCAAGAATTGAATTTGGAAGGATCTTAGCGAAAATACCATGTTAGAGCTCTGTGTTAAGGTTTATCCTTTCTTCCCCTTTCATTTCCAAGGAAAAGCAGGAGGAGAAACGCTTCCATACGCAGAAAAATCTTCTTCCCACTCATCAGTTTCCTTCAAAAATTATGAAAAGTAGAAAGGAAGTAGATTCTGAGGGTTTGTTGTGTTTTTTTCATTTTGGAAGGAGAAAGGTGGGTTTTTTTGCATGGGAGATCTTTTATTTAGAAAAGTTGGACCGGATTTCTTTAGCAGTTTGGGGAATATCGTTCCTACTCATTCCCATTTCCCAGATGTGAGCAAACATCTTTAGTCCTACTGTACCGAAGGAGCTCCCACAGAGGGAGGGAAAGGACTGGAGGCAAGGTTCTTTAAACTGATGTCTTTGAATGCCATCTGAAAAGCTTCCAAAACTGTGGCAAAGGTTCTTTAGACTGATGTCTGAGTGAACTTTGAATGCCATCTGAAAAGCTTCCAAAACTGTGGCAAAGTCACAGCTAGGTAATAGTCCTTCCCCAAGCCCTACTGCCCCCACAGATGTGTGAGCTGTTTATGCTTCCCAGCACTGAAAATGCTCTTGCTTCCTTGCTTGCTGCCTCACTTTTTGGTTAAATCATCTTTTATCACAGGTGGTGTTTATGGACTGCATGTACACACACACCACCGCTGCCCCACCCAGTTGCCTGCCTTGCCCTGGCCTGAAGAGTCCCAGACCCTCTGGCTGTCGGGTGGCCTGTGTAGTTAGGAACTGGACTTTGACTGGGATACGGGGTTATGTGGGAGGCCTTGGAGGTTGGAGTCTGAAAGAAAGGAGGTTTAGGGAGCAAAAGAAAGTAGGAGGGCAGCTGTGTGATCTTGTGGTGGTAAATCAAAGTCTGTGCCGACCAGCATATTCCTTTGAATTGGACACTCCCATTACATCAGCTAAGTTATTCTCTTTTTGGCAGTGACTTTTCTCTAAATAATGCTCTATATTACTCTGGTTTTGAGAGCTTAAGGTCACAGGCTTCGCCACGCCCATAGAGTAGTTTATTCTCTTCTCTTCTCTTTGTTACTGACCTGTTTTGAGGAGCAGAGATGCATTGCAGAACCTTTTTTCCTGCAGAATCTTCCTCTGCAAGGTTGAGATGGTTCATCATAAAGTACCTTTTTTGTTAAAAAGGTGAATGGGTGCACCATGCCACAAGACAATTAACATCACTTTGTGTCTGAATGTTTTCTAGTAGGGAGTTAACTTGCACATGTACCTCCTGGGATTTCTGTGGTTTGTGCTGCTAGCTTGCTATTTGTTCTGCGTCGGAGGTTGCAGGTCATTTCAGAGCAAGGAAGGCAGGAGCTGGGATATTCTGCACGTGTGCTTTCCAGCTTTCATACACCAGCAACCTGAAGGCACTTCTTGCCTACGTTCAGTTTACCAAAGGCAGATTTCTTCATTGCATATGCATCACTTGGATTGGATTCTTATCTATTTCTGCACTGGGACAGGCTGCTTAGAGCAGACCAGTGCATTTGGTAAGGTTACCTGGTTTTGTCAGTATTGTGGAATGAACCTGAATTCCATGTACTTGGTAAGAGTTTTCCCTTTGCTTTCACTGAAGGCAGGATGAAGCCTTAAACCCGTTTAAGATTAAACACGTGTTTACGGGCCTCTTCATGTGCTTAAGGTGGACCAGAGGTTCGAAGACTTGTCATTTCTACTACACTGACTGCCTTGAAAAATGAAAAAAAGTATTCTGTGCTGGTACACTCTGGATAATGAATGATCAACTTAGGAAAAGATGAGCACTTTGGGGGTTCTAAGGATTATTGGATTGCCTACCCTGGAGCTTCAGCTATTACATTGTAAAGATAATGAATGATTAATTAATCTCATACTTTGTACTTAACTTAATTGGTAGCAGTGCTTTGGCCACACTGACTGGTCTAGCAACTTAGCCTTAGAGGATATACTCATTATGAGTAAAAATTAAAAAAAAAAAAAACGTGGAGGGGCATAGGACAAGGAACAGAAAGTGCCACCTCACTGGCCCGCATAATTGTTGTGGGTAAAATGGGTGTAAGGGGAAGAGGACTACAGCAGGAATGCTCCCAGCTGGGAAGATGTGGAAACTCCCCGTCTGGAGCGAAGAGCTTGCATTGCATCCTTCTCCCTTACCAGCTGAGACATCATTTTTTCTTTTTTCATAAGAATACAGAACTCTGTTAAATGCCTGAAGTTTCTCTCGCATAATATTGCTGTACCAGCCTCTCTCTAGAAACAGGCTGACCCAGATGTCTCTCCTGGGTATCTGCTCCTTTACAAATGAATTTATTGCAGTGAGCTCCAGCTACAAGGGCTTGTTACCGCTGTTGTGTTATTTCCTCTTCCTGGCATTACTGCTTAGGTGCTCTGTGTCCTTGGTGGATTATTAAGCCCTGTACTCCTGTGTTTCAAGGGTTGAGTTACAGAAATAAGTGGCTGTTAAAAGAGGCAATCGGCCACTTTTAGTCCATGTTAGATGTGAAGTTAGTTCCTGTTAGTGTTGCCTTTGTCTTTGTAACCAGTAAATGCCTATTTTCCGCCCCTGTTTGTGTGGTATGTAAAATAACTTGCCAGGTCTAAAGGGAGCACTGGCAGCTGTGCAGCTCTAATCTTGTGTGCGACAAGGGAGAGTCACAATCACATTTTATCTAACAATCTGCCAGAAACCATCACACATTCATTTCACAAAGTGGAAGGAAAAAGCTCTGCAACTCCTCAATGTAAACCAGGGAACAAGCTGTAGAACTACATTGTCTTTCCTCCTTCCTGATGAGAGGAGAAAGGATCCTATAATGACTTGCATCACAATAAGGTGCTGCAATAGGTGCTTTCGGGGTTGTTCACCTGTCATCTTGCCAGGTGAACCTTCATCTTGATGGAGGTGGTGGTAGTAACATATAATGGTTAGAATTGTTCCTCTCGCTGAAATTTCTCACTAGTTTGGAAACAGGCTTAAGCAAAACTAGTAAAACTGCACTTCTGAATGAAAATAAGGGCATTACATTGCACATAAATGTTTGGATGAACTTACCAATACTTCTGCAGCAATCTTTATGACCAGGGTACTGACTTGGGCAAAAAATCCCTGAAGCGAAGTACAACTTTCAACCAGATTTTGAAAAGTACTAACATCTGTCATTAGCGACCCAGAGATGTGAAGTCCTGTCGGTGGGAAAATAAGTCTATTTTCTAATGTGCTGTTTCCACTTCTGCAACTTAGAAATAATTGCCAATATAAGAGTGGGAACAGATACAAATGAGTATGCTATGCTGTTAGCAAGTGGAGGTTATGTTAGTCTTGGTATGAAGAGTCCATGTATGTTAATAATAATCAAATAAAATTTCTCCTTAATAATTATCATAAGTAATATTGATCTCCACAGCACTTTCCACCCAGATGCTCCAAAATGTTTTACAAACTTCTGAAAATCACAGCAAAATGAGGTCAGAAATTTTGTCTAGTGTAGGCAGTGGTGGGGGGAAATGAAATCTGGGGTCATAATGACTCAAAAACTTTCAGTGAACAAAGCCGACTTGTCCTGAGAAGAGCTGAGATTTCTTGCCTTGGTCTGATACATGAAGACCCATGTTCCCTGATGTTGCTGGAGAGAGGCTCTCTTCTGGGTTAACTGCGGTTGGAGAACTGCCACAAAACTTAGTATCTCTGTACACTGCTTCTGCTGCTAAGGAGCAACTTCTTCTTTATACAGTCTTTGGCATGTGAGATGCCCTCCGAAGATAGTGAGTATTGTGCATTTCATAGCAATAATGTGTGAAAAATCTTTTAGGTTGGTTTTCTAATTTGTTTCTACTTCAATTAACTTTTTTAACTGCATGTCTTGTCTCATAAAATGATGAACGCTTTCCAATTTATTGAAACAGTGGTTCTATAAAAGAGCAATATGCTTGAGCAACTCTTTGTACTGATACATCATCATCAACCTTAGTAATGAGTGGGAGAGAGATAGGGCTGGTTTTGGCTCCATTGAAAACATTTGTAGATTTTATCTGGAACAGATTTTATTAAAATTGCAACAAACTTTATAAAGCCCAATATACGCTTCATTAAGGGAACATTACCTTACAATTATGATTAATTAGATTAAACTTATGAAAGTGTGTTATTTGTTCAAATCAAAACGGTGGCAGGGAAGAATGATGGATGATGAAAGAGTGTGATAAATGAAGAAAGCAGCTGAACTAAATTGAATGTGTATTCATCCGTTTTCACTTCATAACTAATGATAAATTGAGCATGTCACATTTAACAATACATGTCTGAGCTTAAGCACAGTCCCAGCTCCTGTGGTCTAATGTCTTTTGTCAGGTAGCTGCATTCAGGGGACGTGATATTTTGTTTGGAGACACCTACACAGTTCATTATCTATCTGTCCCTGCAGCTAAAATCACAAATGAAACCTCCTGCTCTCTCTTGAAATAAAATCACGGAAGTCTCAATTAAGATAGAGTTGTCTAGGAAGCAGAATCTGACTGTGAAGTGTTAATTTGACTTGAAAAGCAAGTGATGTATTGAAAATTGTGTGTTGTTGACAAGAATACATTTTGGGATAATTGTGAACTTGAACAAGCCTGTGAGGGTCAGAGTCTGACTCACGGGCTCACAGTCACTTCTTGTGCAGCCACTTGAGAAAGGTGCTATTCAGCACCAGCTGAAATGTTTGAATTTGGCCCGAAAGACTCAGGGACTTTGTGTGGGCGATACCTGGGTGCCTTGGGATGATTTTGCAGGCTTCTGAACTCGTACCACATTTTCCTCTGGGTTACCTTTTTTTTCCCTCTGCCGGTCAACATAGCAAACAGTCTTTCTGATGGTAATCTGCAATTCTGCTTCTATTCTTGGTCGTAGTGCATGTGAGGCAGGATGACAGCAGTGAGTGAGTACTGGGGAGACGAACTTATTATCATCAAAACCAAAAATGAAAACATCGTGTTCTGGGATCACTAAAAGCTTTGGTCAACATTTCATGCCAGAAATGTTGCTTTAGATGACTTCGTTGTTCCTCCAAACCAGAAATGGAGTAATGTCCTGCGTCTCTTAAGAGCACTGAGCATAAGGGGATGTGCTGTAAGCAGGTAACGACGGAAACTGGGGAGCTGAGCATGGCATAGATGTCACGTATAGTGCTAGCCAAAGAGTGTAGGGAAAGGGCAGTCTCTTGTCTTTCTCGGGGAATTAGGAGGGGGTTCCTTGTTGCTTTAGTGCAGGATCAGAGACCCCTTTTGCTCCTAAAATGTTATGTTGTCTCCTGCTTGCAGTCAAGTCTCTTGACATGGGAACTGCACTCTGTGCCCCATCCTTGTCCCTTGATAGGAACACCCACTGGAGTTTGAGTGACAGTTACATTTTGAGTGACAGTTATATTCTGAGTGACAGTTATGTTTTGAGCCTCTAAGTCAGGAGTGGACCAAGCCTCATTCCTATACAGTGCTGCCTGTAAGACTGGGTATTAAACAGGTTCTGGACAATTAAAGTAATTTAAGAAAGTTAGTGAAATTTAACTTTGCCAGCCTCTTTAAATGTAATGCCGGGAGGAAAGGAGTTTGTGTGCGTAGAAGTTAAGAAAAAACTAAAGGCCACCAAATAAAGGGAAGGAAACCGTATTGTTAAACTTTGTAACCAGTTTTAGTAATGACATCGTCCCCTCCTAGACTAATGCCACTGTTTTAAGTGGCTGTCGTACTGTTCAGCCCTGGCCTCAGGTGGCCAGGCACTTTGTGGTTATATACCAGACATCACACCTGGATGGGATGGGTGTGAAGGAACTTCTGTGAAGTCCTCCCTGCTTTATCTTTATCTCTTTCCCAGGAATGCTGTAAAATGTTTTAGTCTGTTTGACTGAGGAGTGCAATAGAGAATTTCTTGGTGTGTAAAGAAGTAATTTATTTACACCTGTGACCACCACCCATAAAACCAGAACCTGACTGTGTCAAACTATTAGTCTTATCCTTCGGGAAGGCTGTGATAACACGGCATGGAGTTGGGTCTAGCAGTCAGGTTAATAGGAGTAGGACTCTGTTTAAATGATGGGCTTTGTAGTGAAATTAATTCTGCAGTTCACTTGTGTAGTTACTGGCGACAAAAGTTAAGGAATGTAATGGAAGTCCTGTGAAAATTAGCCGTTTTATTTATCCCTCATTCCATGAATGCAGTTGGCTGGGTTTTTTACGTAGCAGATACGTGGAGACCTAACATTGTCCTTATCGTTGGCTGTTACTAGCAATGCTTCTTAAACAATAGTTTATGGTTGCCACAGAGATATTTCTGACTGTGACCTGATTGAGGTGGATTTTTTGAGAAATGGTCTATGCTGTGAAGATATTTAACACCCTAGGAGGTGGAGGTAAGTGGACCATGTGGACTACTTTAGCTATCTGAAGCTTCCGTACCTCAATACCTGATCTTTACAGTGAGGCTAGATCTGGGTGAGAAAGGAGGGTGTGAGGTGCTGGGCTTCTTTTTGGAATATTCCCACAGGGTCTTCAGGCTGTGTCTCCTTAATGCAGTGCCCTTGCATCTCTGTATTGCCACCTCTGCAAGCCCCCTCCCTGTGAGCTCTGCTCTGCTCAAGCTGCTGCATTCTCTTGTAGAAAATAGTGAGCTGACTGAGCAAGATGAGAAGGTGACTCTCCTGGAGGAAATGCTGCGGACTGTTCAGCCCCCTTGAGGACCTCACTCCTTCAGTGTGCCACCATTTTGGGTGGCCCACTTGGAGACTCCTTGAAAGGAGATGGCTCTGCGCTCCTTCTGGACTTCACATTTCTCCAAGGCTTTGCAGTGTGAGCTCATATAAAATAGAGGTACTGGAAATTGCTCCCTTCTTAAAAAGTAGCCTTTCATCTTAAAAACCTATGTAGGCTACCCTTCCCCCATGGCTGGGTAGAACGAGAAGGCGCAGAGGAGACACGGGTGTAGGAATCATTAAAGTGAAATGTGAGTCATGTTCATTAAAGGCAAGCTAGCAGAATGTCTTATATTAGTGGCTGCGTAATGATTAGAGCTTCCTGTAATAATGATGATGGCGATTCTACTATATGAATTGAACATTCATTCTAAGTTAATTCACATCCTTTTAACTAATAAGTTATTTAAGGGAATAAAAAAAAAGAAAACCTTTTTAGCTCTTAATTTGAATAGACTGGTCAGAAGAATACTGAAATAGCAACCCTCCCTCTGTGCTGGGGAGATTCAAACACTAATCTGTATCTAAATTTTGTAGTGAAAGCATATTTATTTACTCATAATTCATTGCATCCCTGCTAAATATTAGACCTTCCTCCCATTGGAGATTATATGTGTGTTCACTAGCAGTATGTTTCTAGTTGAGATGATGATAAAGAGCTTTATTTTGGTGTGAAATTATTTAAAGAGAACCTCACTTTGATTTTTATTATACTGAGACATGGCAGGGAGACAAATGATTTACTGTTTGCCTTACAAACATCTCCATTTTGAGCAAGGAATCATGGCCTACAAATATTTTTCATCAGGAAAAAAATTTTAAAGGGGGAAAAATTATTTATTGTATATAGGACATAACAATCTAGAATAGCAGGATGAAAAGGAGGGTGTTTAGTTTAAATATTGAAGGAAAGCTTTGGTAGTGGCAGCTGTGGCTTTGCAGTAGTCTCTTGGCAGGGAGGAAAACCTGTGGTTAAATCTGTTTAAAGATAGTCTGGGGGGTAAAAAAGCATATAAACTGCCCTAGCAGACTGAAAGATGGATACAATAAGTTCATTGGTCTTTTGTGCTTGCAGCTTTGGTCATTCTGGAGATCTGGACCCATCAGCAAGTTGAGGACTTCAAAAGCTGTTTCGTTGATGTCAACTCTGGACGTTTGCAAATTCACCTGAACTATTCAAGGTCTTTGAGTTAATAAGGTGGGTTTTCTCATCATTTTATCCAATACCTTTGCCTTGCAGTCAGAATAGGTATGTCAAAGACAAGTTTTGGCATAGTTAGGTATGAACACTGTACAGAATACCTCAGTGTTTAAGTGCTGCTTAGAAGTAACAACTGAATTTTTACTATGATTTCCCTTCTGATTAAAGGATTACATTTATTAAAATATTTCTTGCACTGCCATACATTTCAAGATTAAACTAGTCAAAACCTCAGCTCTGAAGACTATAAAAACTTGGAGGAGTTCCAAATTGTGTGAACTGAGAGGTTCAAAGTGAAATTCAGATTAATATAATTTGATATGAGCCTGGATGATACGTTCTGATGCCCTTGTACATTCAAGTTTGTTCAGGTGAGTTCTAGCATATAATAGCCTTTACAGATTAGCATGTGCAGAACTGTAAACATGTAGAAATTGTGAATAACTTGTCATAATTTACTCTTTAGGTTGTGCTCTTGTTTCTGATGTTGTCTAACCTGCAAAGCCGTCAAAGTCAATACTTATCTATTTGAGTCATTGCAGGTATCTGCTTCCTTGTAATTTATTCACTTGATAATGAACATATGGTTATTTGAAGTGTAACTCAAATTAGTTTGGAGAATGTTTCCTTTTGGGTGCCATAAGAGATTCTGGAGGAGAACAGCTGTGGAAGGAAGGCTGGCAGCTGATGGGTCTATCTGGGAGGGCCCAGCAGGCTGAGGGAGCTGTCCAGCTTTGTTTTCTATATGAATTTTGCAATGGTGATTCTTACAATTTTTTTTTTCTTCCCTTAAGATGAGCGCTTTCCTGTTTTCCTGCTCAGAACTAGAAGAAAATCCCTACTGCAGTCAAAGATGCTCTGGAATAGCATTACTGGAAGCCACCCCAGGTCAGGCTTGGATAATCTTTTAGTAAATAGCAAATACTAACTACCTTAGTTAAAATAGGCTGAAACACTAGCACCTTACTGTGTTATGATGCTGCAGATGACATTCTCACTTGAAATAATATCTAAAATATGGCCCTCTCCTCGTCTATAGCCTGAAAAAAAAAAAAGTGACTTGAAATTTCTCATAAGTAGTAAGCAAACAAATGTTGTTTTCTTTAGGGTTTGGGAATATGCTGCTAATCACTGATGGGTAATTTGGCGACAAGCCTTTGAAAGAGATTTTTTTTTTTCCATCTTAAAGTAGTTTTTATTCAGCTGCTTCTTAAAACTGAGTTGTCCTCAGACTCTGTCTCTATTTAGTTCTTACTGCATAGCATCTAACATAGGAGACTATTTCTGGTAAGGTACTAACTTAAGTAGTTTCTGAATGCCTCTGATAATCTTAGTGGTTTGCATATGCTTGGACATGGGTCTGAAAGACATGGTATATTGCACCAAAGGTTCACTAGAGTTGATAATCTTGACCTGAAATCTGGCAGACTTTTAGGAATCTGTTGGTGAATGGTGGAGTCTAAATTCTGCTGGGTTAAATACAGTTCTGGCAGCACACTCTGTGGGTTTGAACTTCTTGGTAGGCTCAGCTGTTCTGATTTTAAGCCATATTGCCTCCCTAAGAAGTGCTTGTGTGCTTTCATTGTCTCCAGTGATGACAACAACCTAACAGCGTTATGATTGTACTGTGACGGAAATACCGAAGGATGCGAGCTGTCTAACCCAAAACATAGGGGAAGCAGAATATGTGGCAAGGCCTAGTATATCCTATCTAGTGCTTGCATGCTGCAGTGGGAGATAACTGGGTGTTAGGAAATGAATCAGTAGCCAAGATGATAGTGATCAAAAAGAATGTTCGTGGACCATAATTAGTGATCTTTTGGCTTTATGTTTTTGCCAAATATAATGTTCTGATGAAGTTGTAGTTTAATTAACCTTATCTTAACAGTATCTGAAAACCTAGTCTTTGCAGGAATCAGTGGAGGGTTGGGTCTACAGTGATGTTACCATCTGTCTTGTTTGCTGTAATCTTCCCGTGTTGACTGTGAAAATTGCATCCGACTTCGCTATGAAATTCATGAAGAACTCTGCTTTTGAGCAACTGCCAGAAGTCCTTTTTATCCTTCCAACCTGAACATTCATGTGTTTACATTTAGCTCTGTGGGAAACCACTTGGAGAAAGGGATTTTCTCCTTCCTTTTCTGTTACTTTCCTCCTTCCACTGCCTTTCCCAATGCTCTCCTTTACTTCCACCTTCCTTTCATAACCCCATCTAGATACCTATTAGCTCTCTCTTACAATAACACTGCTCTGGCTTCCATGAAAGTGCTTTTTAATGTAGGAGATGTACTTCAGCCATAACACCAGGGTCACTTTCTGAGTAACATTTTATGGGATTGATTAAACTTTAACACCATAACTGTTGACTTTATAGGCCAAGGAAGAGACACTGAGTGCTAAGCTCCGGATAATTTGTGCTTCACAATTTTTTAAAATCAGATAGAGATAGAGTTTAATGTGTTTGATAAAACAACCCTCTATTTTTTCCCAGTGCCTCCTATTTTAAAAGACCCACAACATTCACCATGAAATAATGTCTTTAACACTAATGAAGTAAGGTTATAGTAAATAACCATATTAAAAAGAAAAGGTGTTTAGCTCTATGGGAAGAATATGAGAAAAAAATTAATTTGCTCTCTCCTTGGCTCCAAATGTGAACACCTCATATTTTTTGTTATTGCTAGAAAGTGACTGAATGGATGCTGTTGGCTCAGAGTTGAAGTTGCAGAAACATGTTGTTCCTTCTCACTGCAGATTCTCTCCTTGCAGTGACTTTGGTAGGATAGAAAAAATGGCGGTTTGCTAAATTAACAGAAGGCCCTCAGCTCTCCTTAAATTGTTTCTTTCAGTGCGCACGGGCGTTGCTGCTGAGAAGTGCTGGATGGTAGTGCCTCTTGCCATGTAGCAAGAAGAAGGATGAATATGAAGGAGTGCTTGATGGATGAGTGTGACTGCAGATCTGAGGACAGTTCCCAGGTTGCTTGCGGTCTCATGTGACTTTAAGTAGATCACCTGTAACCTCCTCATCACCTCACCTCTCAAGTGACTAACAGAGTACTTATGTGCCAGGGTTTCCCTATTCTTTTTTGCCTATGGGTAGCTCCTCTGGCTGGAGCTGACACGCTGTTCCTAATCACACTGGTATGTTTGCCCAGCAAAAGGGAAGTGCAGTCGTACTGGGCCTCAGATAATAAATGATAAGAGCTCTTCACGAATCCCTCGAAATGTTCAACTGGTGTCATGGTGAAACCCAGGCACCTTCAAGGTGAGAGAGACCTTTCCAGTTAGAAAAGATGGCTTGGTGTGGCCAGTGAGTGCAGTTATGGCCCGGCATCAGCAGCTTTCCTGATGAAGTCACAGTAAGATTGCTATTTGAGAAAATCAATAGCATGGTTAATTGTCTTGTCCTAACATTTCTTGGGAAGGGTAATTGTACAGCTTAAAAAAGAGCCAAATTTTAAAAGCCTTGTGGCTTACAATTTGAGTAGAAACATTTTTAATTGAAAGCCAAATCATGCTTCTATTACTAACTTCCAGAAAGGGGTTCGTCTACTTGAACACCTCAGCAAATTTCCCTTCTTGAGATTCAAAGGAGTCACGTAGAGGGATTCTTTCTCTCCTCTGAAAGCACAAGAGACCTGACCTCCTCGGTCTCTTGCAAATACCCGGAGAGCTGCTGGGAAAAGCTGGAGAGCTCAAGGTGGGTTATTGCCAAGGAAGGGCAACCTCTCCGTGAGCCCTTCACATGATGCTCTTCTGCCCAGGCCATTGCCAGTAGCACTGACCAACGTCCATCTTAATGCCCTTCTCCAGAGATGGGTGGTAGTGGAAAGGGGTGGGGATAGCACTGAGTTAAGGACAGCTCTGTAGAGCTGCTCCAAATTGTCAGTTCATCAAAAGCACAATTACGCTGCTGAGGGGACTGGCTATCACAAGTGATGTATAAGAGGCAGCCTCTGGCTCAGGAGATCCCTGACACATTCCTTGCTGGAAACTGGGAATAATACCCAGGAGAACAAATGCTCCATCCAGATTCCTGGCGAATCTGCTACTTGTAGCTGTCAGAGATAGGTGAAGTACTGAATGGATCTTGGGTCCGTTCTCAGTGCTTGTGAAACCCAATTCTTACCTTATAACTAAAATAGTTTGATGTAAGCCTCCAGGCAGCTCCGTAGCACACAAAATAAATGTTGCTTTATTTTCATTCCCATAGTTAAGCATATGAAATCTGGTAGACATTTTTGTTTGTTCAAGTTTCTGGGTTGTTTTATCCTCTGACTGAAAAAAATAGAAGAGGAAGAGTTTGTATTTTTTCTTTTTTTGTTCATGTTTTTTTTTTAAAGCTAGTCATCCACAGTCTGTAGACTTTTTCTTTTCATAAAGACTTGCATATGCATAAGCCAAACCCCATATTTTTTAAGATTAAGGAATGCAGTCCAAGATCAGACGAAAGTAAAATCTCTATGAAAAACCAAAGTGTGTACTTTCTCTGGATTGCTGTGCTTTCTCAGCTGCAGCAGAACGCAGAGGTTGCTATTTCTGCACATAGGCTGAATCCAGGAAAGTGCAGATCGCTTGTGGAACCAGGAGTGCTTGCGACCGGTGTTCCCTAGATGGAATTTCACAAGTTGAGTGTAAGGCTGCAGACGGTGGAGCCTTGACTGCTGGAAATTCACTGTATCAGATGCCTGTTTTCTCTGCTACTTCTTAATCTTTGTCATTCTCCTTCACGTGATATTTTTTTTCTAATTTTATACTTTGCCTTCCCAACTTTGCTAGAGCTTTTCCCTCTGCTTTTGTTCTCTGGCTTCTTCTCCTTTGCCTCCTTAAATGTCATCTTCCTCACCCAACAAAGGAGTCTAGTAAACATCTTTTCCTTTCCACGCTGATGAGTTAGCTGTATATTCTCCTTAAGTCAAATTTATTTCTTAGAAAATTTCTTGCTAGCTGTTACCTTCTCTCACTGAATCCATACAGGATTTGTTACTTGCAATTCCCCTTCAGTATTTTCTTTGCTCTTGAGTCTCGTGTCCTTCAGTGTGCCACTTAAGCTGATCGCTGAATTCTCAAGAGGGCCTGGCAGGCACTGTTGCTGTTTTCTGATCTTGCCAACAGTAATATTTCTTCCAGGCAAGGCCCTCATAATTCAAGTGAGGTCAGTCAGGACCCAAGAGCTGAACCTGTCCTTTCCAATGAATCAGCAGTGGGATTGAAAGTATTTATGCAAATCATCAAAATGACTGTGTTTGTTTCCGTGTTGGGGATAGGTCTCATAATGCCACAAATTTTTTCTTTTCCTCAGAAAACAGTAAAAAGTGTATGATCCATCAGAGATCAGCTCAAGCCTCCTTCATTCTAGATGTGGGCCTTGAGTCAGTCCTTCTACTGCATAGGAAACAGGAGAATGAAGCTAAAGCCAAACATTTTAGGTAACAATTTATCACAAGCCTTCTTGTTCCTCATTGGAGTTTCTCACCACCACTCAGCTCCTAAGAGCCTGCCTCTCACTTAAGGGAATGTAGTTTTTCTTTTAGACCATAATTAATTTCCTTCTCAGATAAAGGCACTAGACTGGGAATTTGTCTCTTACTGTGTGTTTGGCATTTTTTAGAGACTCTCAGAAGAGAGAAGGAGGTATTTTTCTTAGTGCAAGCTGTAGTTTCAGAATTAGGTAGTGTAGTAAAAGTCCATCTACCTGCTCTGGTTGTTTTATTGAAATTAGAGCTGTTCCAGACTCAGCAGCATATATTTTGGTATCACTTAACTTTCTGAGGGATTTGAGATCTGACTTCTATTCCAAGCCTCAATTTCTGTTTTGGGCACTCATGTCATAATGAGGTGGATCATAAGAGAGAGAAACACAAAACACAGAGCATTTGAACCCTCAGGAAAAGCTTGCTACCACAGAAATGCTATGGAAAAAACCCTGAGTGGGTGAAGGTATGCCTCTACAATGGATCAGTAAAATCAGTCTGTGTGCACCCTACGGTAAATCTAGTAGGTAAAGACAAAACTTGTTCAGCGCGTGCTCCAGGCTGCCTGGAGCCAAGTCTGCTCTAGTGGGTAATCTCTTCCTTAGGTACCGTGCTTCATCCAGTATCTCACTGCCGATGTGCCTTTGTAAATACTCTATCCTTAAAAGTTAAGATAAGATACCTTCTAATTCTAATGCCAAAAGACTTTGCGTGTGCAGATTGCTACCACTGTTGAACTAACATGCTTTAGAAATAAGATCGGCTCAATTTTCCTGAAAACTTAAATGTAGACATATTTAGATTCAGCTCTTGGAGATTTTGAAACCTTTTCTGTACATAATATCCTACTTTACACACTGTTTAGTTTTAGTGTTTCACCCTAAAGTAAATCAGGAGCATTAGTAGTAGCTCAGCAGTGCAAGTTGGACCCCCCACAGCTCTCCACTGCCTTTGGACCATGGAGCCTGTACAGTCCAGGTCCAGTTCCAAAAGTCCGTTCTTTGTTTCAGTCACTTCTTTACCAAGGAAGAATGTCTTTCATCCATGTAAGTATCCAAATAGTCTTAAGTCTGGGGTGCGTTGTCTTTGCTGCCATGAATGGCACCTCAGTTCCTGAGCAGTCCTGGACTTGCCGGTGCTTGCTGGAGCAAGGTGCTGCCTGAACAGCCCGATGGTTGCAGTCTACCCGTGGCGCAGGAGCAACGCAGAGCACTTTAAACTCACAGAGTACGTTTTTGCACACTTCTCTCCCTTGAGCATGCTGCCAAAGCAGACATTAATCAGCTTTACTTTAGGAGTTAGAATAGAAACTCGCTTGTAAATTACGATCATTACATTTCCGGCTTAAATTTCCCTACTCCTTTAAGCTAATGTTTTAAAAGACTAACCGTACCACTCTGGCAAGAGCCACGTCTTGCCTTTATATCCATTTGGCACTCTCTCTGTCTCTCTCTTTTTTTTTTTTAAGTTGAAGAATTACATTATCTCTGTGAAATAACTTTCCTTCTTTAGTTGTTCAATTTGATTCAAGGATTTTTGATTAAGCGTTCAGGGGTTATGAATAAATAAGAACCAGCAGCCCAGTAATTGGTATATCATTACTCCCTAGTAGCACATTTAATCCTCAGCTTCGCTGCACCACATAACCTTTTCCTTCAGTCCTCCTCCTCCTCAATACTGCTTACAAAAAAAGAGGGGGAAAAAAAAAAAGCAATGTCACTGCAAGCTTCGCAAGTTACCATTAAAATGAATACTTTTTAATTTCTCTGGATGAGATGGGGCCCTGCGCTCTGGGACAATGCTGATGGATGACATTTTAATGCAGCTGAAATGTTATTTTTACTGAACCAGGGAAAACTATAAATTTTGCTTCATTGCCACTGATGGCTCTATGCATAAAACTATGGTGGCGCCCATTGCCCATGAATAATCACCTCACCATGGCAGATGTTACTTCGCGGGGAAAGCAATTCTTATGCCGAAGAATTGTGGAAAGATTAATTGTCTACAGCTGTTTCATGGCCCACAGCAATCTTGATACATTTATGATAAGTTTAAGAGCTCACTAGAGGCAGCTCCTATTCCCTGTTGTGAGAGAGGGAGGGGGGGAGCTGAATGGCTTTATTTTGACACCTGGATTCATAGAATCTGTCAGCTCCATTACAGCCTTCATAGAAAGCCGGCTGTTGGCAGGTTTAGGATGATTGTGAGCAGGCTAAGATGCAGGAATTATCTAGACATAGATAAAGAAAAGGAGACTGAGAAGAATTATTCAAATTTGTGCAAATGAATTGCTTCCATTTTTCCTCCCTCTGCCAAGTGGAAATTGAACGTAACCCGCTCTGACCTTTCTCTATTAAGTGCTGCAAATTGCAGTAAATGCATAGTTCTGAGTGCCCTAATGAGACAAAGCTCTAGCAATGCCTCATTAATAAGGAAAGTTTGACCTTGCTGGTCAGCCCTTCATTCGATATTGAAAAGAAATAGGAAAAAAGAAGAGATGACCTGCTGTAAATTTTGAACAATACCTTTGATTTAGTTTGTATATACTCCCAAGCAGACACTTCACAACCTTTTTTTTTCCTTCCATTTTTACTATAGAAGTGAAGAAGAGGTATTTACTTACTAGGTTCCTCTGTAAATTCATGAGGACAGTGGTGATTTGTGGCAGGAATGCACACAGGCGGTCTGATGAAGCTTTTTGAAATGTGTTTTTAGTGTACTTGTATTGATGAAAGAATATTGATACCCTCCATCCTATACAGGTCTGTTTTTCTGTTTTCCTCAACCCATATCCATTATCACTGTATCTGAGTGCCAGCATGTATTTGTGTGTTACTTGAAAAGACTGCTGCAAGGAAATCATATTCTATTCTTAAATATGCAGTTGCTGGAGAAGGGAGTGTCTCTGAGAAGGTGATGGGAGATGTTTGCTCCGCAGCCTTACAAATGAGCTCTCTGATTCTGGTCACCGTACTGTCCCAGCTGAGATAAATACAATTTCAAGGGCACAATACTTTATTGAATGATATATGCCAATAAACCTGCCTAAACAGCTGTATGAGAAAAATCCCAAACCTGTGAAAGCATGCATATTAAGGAGAAAAGGGTACAAGGGTAAAAATTAAGAGAGAAACTTGAAAGTCAATAAATAGATTTATATAGGTTGAGTGGTTGTAAAGTGTGGTGTTCTATGGTCAGTCTCACTCTGAGAAGTCATAATGGGTCAAATATTGCAAATGTTGCAAAAGTATTTTCCCCTTTTGAATGACTTGTTCACGATCATGATGCATCTCCTTTTTTTGATACTTACAGGGTCTAGCTTGATTTTTATTATTTGTTTTTTATATTGACATTATTTTAGTTATATAAACAATATTTTTATATTTATTTTAGTTGTATAAACAATATTTTATATAATGATATATTTATCCATATTTATGTTCTATACTTGTTTCTTGTGTTCTTTATTTGTGTTCACTATTTCAAATGTTTTAAGTCACACATTCAAGGAATTTAAATAAGCAGTGAGGCTTAGATGTTTTCTCTGCTTGCTAAAACTTGCTTGTGTTAGGTGCATTAGATGACTACAACCAGTAAACGAATAGGTGAAAAGTTGAAGTCTGCTCAAAAATGGTTAATGAACCAAAATAATGTCAGTCAGTTTGCTGTATAACTTACAAAGCATGAGCTGAAGAGCTCTGTTAGACATTATGGTTCCTCCAGAAATTGCATCCCCTGGGATTTGGGGGGGGGGGTGTGTGTGCAGGTTGATGCCTTTGGGGATACCGTAACAAAAGGGAGCTGGACGGAGTGGTACCCAGCAGTGGCATCCTTAGATCAGGTTTTGGAAGTTTAGCAGAGCATTGAAAACTGTAATCAATTTTGTAAGTGGAGCAGCAGCCCTCTTGAGGTGAAAGACACTGCCAGACAGAAAAGAATATGAGTGTGTGCTTTGCAAGATCAGAACATCAGATACTGAAATGTTGACCGAGGAATCCCGTTTTGTCCGCCCAGTTTTGAAAATGCTAGCTTTAGGGGCTGAGGGATGTCAGGTCTTCATTCAGTGCTGTTTTCTAGAGAAGAGCATAGCAACTGTGCTTGCCAAGTGCCTGTCTGGGACATGCCGCTGAAAGATTTCGGGGAATAAAATAGATGCGTTATAGTGGTTTTATATATACAGTGCTGTAATCAAGAGCAGAGTTCGGGTGCCCTCGACTGCTTCTCAGCAATACCATTTATTCTATAGAGGTCTCCCAGATACAGTTGGTGGACCCTATGTAAACACGCACACCTGAAAGTTGAGCTGCAAAGCCCTGGTTCCTGGTAGTCTGCTGTCCCTGACGTCATGATAAGTGGTCTGTGACAGATCTGCAGACCTGTAACCTGGAATAACATTTATATAATCACAGATTTCTAAGCAGCACTGGTGGCGGTGGAGAAGATTTGAGGGGTGACAGCAATCATCAGTCTAAAACATCTGGGAATCTTTGTAGTGAAGGGACATCAGCTGTCAGTGAAGTCCCACAAAGGGATTTCTATAAAGGAATCTAGGTGGGTGCTACATACAGTAAGAGTTCGTGTAAAGGAAGGTATGAGCATATGGAATAAGGGCATTTTTAATGGGTGCAATAGTTTTAGATCTTTTTTTGACATGTTTTATATTTCTAACTTTGCCATCCCTCTAAGATTTTACTCTTAGACCTAGAGTAAAAGGTCAGTAGCAAAATGAACACAGATATATGAAGAAAGAATCCTAAACAAGTATTAAAAATATCAGCTTAATAGTTCACTTGCTTCAGCATATGTAATGTAAAGAGTACAAGTGCTACATGCATAGCAGCATTCATCCCCAGCTTACTAAGACTAGTAATTTTTATTTCTTTTAATAAGTTATATCTGGGAACAGATAGGATTTTCTCAATATATTCATAATTATAAATAATTCATTAAAATTCTGCAAATGTGTCTTAAAATCAATGTTATTTGTAAGTGGGCTCTGACAGTTACAATTTTAAATATACCTAAGTCGAGACAAGCAGGATGGCTTTCTTTGGATATGTGAGCCTCACACCTCTGGATGAGTGTAAAGCTTTGAATCAAATTCCCACAGTGAATATTTATACTTAAGACTTAAAATGTTCATTTTATATCAATATTTTCCAACGTGAACTTAAAATGTACTGTTTCTGCAAACATTCCTCCAGAAGGAGTCATTTGTTTGAACACGGTGAAAGCATCTCAAAAAAGGTTGCCCACACAGCTGGAATAATTTTGAATAAAAATTCTGATGTGTTTACTTACAGGTTGTGTAATACTCGCTTTCCCCTCATAAAGGGTGTTACTTGAGCCTGATGAATAAGATTAATAATCTGTTGCCAAATTCTCCATTCTTCAGGATCAGGTTTTTAAGCGTAGCTCAAAAATTGCAAATACTTAGTAAAAGATTAATTATGTAAGAAACCTTTTTGCGGTCTGAAGTGCCTTGTAAATAGTAGAGTCAAGTCTTCTGTATTACTTGGGTGGGAAAATACAATAGTATTTATTCAGAGAAGCAGAAAAAATACAGAAGCAGCTAAAATGATCTTTTGTGGGAGCTGTCACTAAACTAAAATATGACATGATTTCAACTAGATTTTTTTTTCTGCTATAATTAACTTTGTCTTTTGACAACTCCTTCTGAGGCATATATTAATTAAATATGGGATAATGAATAGAGACAACTAGATCACCAGGGTATAAATCAATTGAGGGGTTCTGATGATACCATAAACCACAAGAATGGAGTATGTGCAGTTAATAATAACATCAAAAGACTGTGATTGATTTGGAACTTAGCGATCCTTCCACATTCATTATTATTTTATATAAAGCATAAAAACGAGTGGTGTTTTATGCAAAGACAAGATGATTTTTCTCCCCCGGGTTCTTTGATAATGGAGGAATTGTCATTGTTCATAGTTAAAGAAAAAGACCGTGCTTATTATGTGGAGAGGGATGGCAGAAGATCCTTGTGTGGTCACAGACAAGCTCTGGGACTAAGGACAGTTTTACTGTAATTATTGATAGACCTTCTGTGGAGAATCTGGGGCCAAATTTTCTGCTGGTTTAAAATGGTATTGCTGCTTGCAATCCACTAAAATTTTACTGACTGATTGGGGTTTTTAATTTTTTTTTTTTTTTTTACCCTCAGATTGTGCCCATTTACCAGATTCTGTTCCATGGAGTGTAAGACCTCCCTGTAAGTGACCTCAGATTTTTATTTTTTCCAGAAAAATGAAACCATACACGTAAGTATGTTTAAAATATATAAATGCTAATAACCTTAATTTATCAATGGTAACATTAAGGTCAGACTGGTGGATTTTCCCTGCAGTTGTGCCTCTTGCACAGTAAATCTGGACCAAAGTGTGCTCTTTATGGTACAGCAATAGTGGTTTTAGAAAACTGCATGGGGATAAATACGTTTGTGTGTGTACACACGCACACTCACACACATATATATATATATAAAAATGAACTTTTGTAAAATAGCACTTGATGAGCACAGCGTGCCTCTGGGTTGTGCCACACACACTGCTTACATAGTCAGTGTTTTCCATTTTAAATTTATTGGGCATGGGAAGATGAGGTGAGGGAACGTGGGATCTTTTGGTTCCTAATTCAGAACATTCAATGGGAGATGTCTTCAGGCAGAAAGCTGAGCTCATGATCCTTTTAGCTACACTATGATGATGTCAGAAGTGCATATGGAAAGGTTTTTAGCAGATAAATAGGGCATTGGTCAAAGTCTCATTATTATTTCTTAATAAACCTTTTAAACATGGTCATGGTATCGTGGTATCTCTGGGCTGTGCAACACTTTTTACAAAGTGTAAAAGAAGATGGCTCTGCAATTGCATACCATGCACAGTGATGGAACATGATTTTGGCTATTTGATCAGATTTAAGAAAGAAGAGTCCGATTTGAATTTGTCAGTCAACCCAGCTATCATCGCCAACCATGAATAAATGCATTAACTTACAGTCTCTGTCCCCTACCACGCCGCTGCTTTCCCCAGGCTAGTCTGCAGAATTCCTGGCAGCTAGCATTCATTCTTTGCTGGTAACTTTTGAAGTTATAGATATTGAAAAGAAATATCCTGTAGTCCTGGAGCCCTGGAAGTTGTCAGCTTTGCAGTTCGGCCCTTGCTGCTCCTCTAAACATTGCTTATTTGGACACTGATGCAGGCACCTGAGAATCTGCCATGTTTTATGTGCATGAGGTTAGAGCCAGGGTGTTGAGGAAAGGCTTTGGGCACTGGGAGGAGAACCAGGGTGGTGCAGGTATGAGACAGCACACCAGCTCCAACCCCTCGTGGAAAGCTAGGCTGGGCTCAGAGGGCAGGCCGCTCCAGCACAGCCTCCCCTGCACAGGGAGCGGCAGGCTTCTCGGGGAGGTAAATCCCAGCACGTAATAAGCTCTGAGAAAGGTGTTTCCAAAGCTAGAAATGCACGGGAGGTAGAGAAGGACTGTCAAATACACAGCACTGTTTATCCAGCAATATAAAAGGAGAATCAAAGACTCCAGGGGCGTTTTGGTTTACCTTGGCTGCCTCGCACTCTGGCTACATTTTAAAACCAAGTTCATTTATATTTACCTGAAAGTTATAATTGCGTGCACACATAATCCAACGTAACGGGTTACTTCAGGAGCTTCTCTTTCCATGTAATCTGCTCTGAGCCTAAAAGGAATCTGCAGATGGCTTGGGCTCAAAATCTTTTTATATCAGCTTAAGTTGGCTTCTAAACACTTGGGCAAACACAACCATTAGGGATTTTTAGAAATGTCTATCTGTCCATTTAAAATGTAAATTTGCTGCTCAGGGCACTGCGTATAAGTAAATCACATTTTAAACATCAAATCCATTTTATTTGCTGAGGCTTTGGGCACATTTTAATACTGCAATGCTAGCATTTTAAGTGTATTTTTGTGAGGCCTCTAGAGCGCTGTCGCAGATAGGCACCGTATAAATAACATTTATTGTTATTATCATTGTATGTCGTATTCACTCTGTTTTGCTACCATTAATAAACCATTCAGGCAATGTTGTTGTAATGTATAATATTAGCAGCAGCCTCCTCTGGGAGACATATAACTGGGTACTTAATATTCTAGCTGTTTCCTGGGCCATCTCTCCACAGGCGCAGACGCTACAGTGTGTTCAAAGTTCAATATAAAAAAAAGGGGCTGGCTGTGCAAAGATCACAGCATCTCACAACACGCCTAGCAGTAACTCACACCGTGCCCGTTGCTGTCAAAATTCTGCTACACTAGATAATAGTAAATTAGTGAAATTGCCTGTGATTTTGGGAATGCTATTTTGCTCCTTTTAAATTCGTCACTGCTCAAAAAAAAAAAAAAAATTGCATTCACTAAATTCATCCCCCTCCTCCTCAGCCTTCCAGATAAGGTTGTTGCCCTGCAGCCCTCTTGCAGGGCTGCCTAAATTACAGGAAAGGCTGGCGCTAAGGAAAAGCAAACTGCAAAGCCCAGGGTTGTTTGAGGGCTGTATTAATTTGTGCTGAGGATCTGAGCCTTATGAATATCCTCCTTAATGGCTTGCAAAGCAAAATCACTGTGACCTTTTCTCTTAATAAACAGTATACAAAACCCAACCATGCTTAAAATTGCACTCTTAAAAAACACAAAACCAAACAACATTTTTGGATAATGATGATGTTGTGAATACAGAAGAAAGAGGAAAGTATGTAGGTGTGAAAGCACTGTTGGATTAGTGGGTGGCTTTGCCAGCCAGGGAGGAAAGATGGGGGAAGCATTGCTGCTGCAGAGCCCCCACACCACATATAGCCACCCAAACGCTTCACAGGCCCACAGAGCAAACCACATGAGCTGGCAGATGCCCCTGCCCAGCCAGTCTCCATGGGCTTTCTTCCTCTGGTCTTGTACACCTTTTTCTGTCTTGCTGTTTTTCCTCTTGGATCCTGTCTTTCAGCAGTCCTGCCCCTGTTTGTGATGTGTTCACCTGTCCCATCCCTCTGTGGGTTTTCTCACAGCTTTTTCCAGTCCTCCTGAGACATGGTGATTCGGCTGGGACATACCAGAGCTGGCCCGTGGCCTCGGCATGCCGGCTGCTAACCTCAGGAGGAGAGGAGGGAGCTCACGTCCCGCAGCATCAGCGCTGACAGCCATCCAGGTAAGAACACCAGCCCCTGCTCCATCACTTTTTAGCTCTAGACACACTTTTCTTTCCTCATTGCCTGTCCTGCTCGTACATTTTTCCCCTCTGGGACAATTTGCATTTTCCCCTTGCTGACATCAGTCAGCAATCACACACAAAAAGCCATGGCGAGCAGCGCCCTGCCTGCCTGCCTGCCAGCCTGCGGCGGTCCGCGGGGGCTCACTACATGGCATGGCCCACTGTCCCGCGACTGAAACCCCTTCTTGAAGGTACGAGTGCACTACCACCTCCTTCCCAGTGCCATCGGCGGAGCCATGGGGTATTTCCAGCAATCCATGCTTTTTGCCAGTCTTTCCTTCCTCATGCCACATAAAGCTTTTGATGTAATAATTTGCACACTCATGCATTACTTGTTTAATGGCCTCTCTGGGACCGATTGTTCCATCTCTTTGAAGGCAAACTGTTAACTTTTCTGTCTAATGATGTGATCACCATCTTAGTCCGTATTAGACCATGGAAAAGTCCTCCCAGCCCTGCATAGCCCAGGAGAAAAGTTTCCTTGCCTTTTATTGGTGGGAAACAGCATTTTAGGGCAGGCTGACTAGCAGGTTTTCAACCTGCACACAGGATGGGAGGGCAGGGCGCTAAGAAACGTGTCCTCCTCAAGGTCTAGTCCAATGCCCTGTTTCTTACACAGAAAATGCCATAGGTTCGTGTCACCTCATGAAATGTTTGCAGCCAGACAGTGATGCCATTTTGGCCAGTGGTCAGGAGTGCAGTGAAAGTCTTTGGGGTTAATGCTCTATATGGTCCCTAAATGTGTCTGCACATTTGCAGGGCAGCTAGTGCTAAAAAACACCAGATAAACTGATTTTAAAAAGAAGAGACTTAAATAAATTAGAATAGAGAACAATAACTGAATTATATACAAGATATAAAGTTCCAAAAGCAGTCCTGGGTTTCTTCTTGAAGATTATATGAGGAATGCAGGATTTTAAGGATCATGGACATCACTGTGTCAGCTCCCTCACAGAAACAGGCAACCATTTAATAGACACCATGTATGGAAACGCCTAAAAGGACTGTAGTCTCTGATTGCCTAGTGTGTTTGCTAGGTACTAAGCCAGATTGTACCTCATGGTGACAGAGTTCTTTTAAGTAGTGTCCTGCTAAAGACTTTGTCCTGAACAAGTCTGGAGGATTTGTACCAGTGTGTCTCACTTGGATTTCTGCAGTTCGGTCACTCACTGGATACAGACTGTCATTCTTCCTTGGTAGCATGGAGCTTTTCTGTGTGATCGTTGATGGGAACCTGAGGGTATTAGAGGAACACAGTATGGCAAAGCATGAGGCAAGGTGATGGGGTCTGAGTCGATCTGTAATTTACGTATTTCTGCATGTACATAAGAAACTTACTTCAGTACACAGGTCAGATGGGCTGTGCGTAGCTTGTTTTTCAGCAGAGCTTCACCCATTTAGTCATGTATTTTATTGTGAGAGTAACACTCTTCCTATTATGACCACTGCACAGATGTGGTGCAAAAAATAAACACCTGTTTTTTCCCAGAGATTCTCTGTGTGTCAGATCTGCCAGCATAGAGATGCTGTGCTGGTGTTATGGTATCATCTTTATTCCAAAGGAAGGCAGGAAATGTTACAATATTGGAATAAGACCCTTGACTTAAAATGTTAAGACTGCTGGAATATCACAAGCAGTCAGGGTGACACTCTCTCCCACTGAACTAAACATGGGAGGAGAGATCACATATCCCTCTTCAGCATCTGTGAGCTGGCTGCTACATCCTTTTAGACCCTCGCTGACCCAGGCTGTCACTTGTAGAAATCCCAGGGTAGCGTGTAGGCTTCACGTTGTTCTTTGTGCTTATTACTTTATTTCAGCCCTTTCTTTTTCAATTTTGGGATTGACATGTGGCTCTGGTGGTGATGTGCAGTGTCATAAATAGACACCCTGCGTGCAGACAGTTAGTAGCCTGGGAAATCAGGGAGTGAGCTGTTGCCCTTGCACTCCTCCCTCCTTTGCCCTAGGCTGTAAAGCTTGGAGAAAATGGTGTGGGTCCTAATAAGTAAAATTATTTATATGTTTCATTATGTGCAAGAATATTATATGTAATCGAGCTTATTTTTTCTTTTAAAATCTTTAAGAAGAGTATCTTAATGGTAGCAATACCTCAACGTTTGTTTTAGAGCTTTATGCAAAATATTTGCAGGGCGAATCAGGCTCCCTGAAAAAATACAGTGCTCCAGGCTTTGATGGGCCCCTTCCTGAAAGCCCTTCAATGGACGCTGAAATTTCCTGGGACTCTTCACTTGCCTTTTTGGAAGTTGTGTGCTGATGACCCATTTGGCTTTCACAAGAGCACTTGGGCCGTGCATTCTCCCAAGAGTGGGGAAAAATGAGTTGTGGGGTGGAGCTGGGGTGCGGTAGAGGAGGATAGAGGGTGGGGAGAAAAGTGCAGTGAAAGCAGCTCATCAAAGTCCACTCTTGGCTGCTACCTGTTGATAGTGAAGAGAAGATGAATCACCAGCTTAGGTCTGTGACAGGTTTCCTGAGATGAGAAAAAAGGGGCTCAGTAAATGCATGCAGCCTTCTCCCATCATCCCTTTAATAACCTGTAATATTGTAGCAGGATATTTTTGTCACACCGAATCTGATTGATGGTCTTGGCTATAAGACATTACAAGTGTAGAGTAAATTGACCGAACACCTAAACATACAAATTATTAAAAGGAGGGGGGAGCGGGCTTGGGCCTCCTGGGGAAAGCAGGCAGGCTTTAGTTAAGACGATCCCATTTCCAAGTGCAATTTATAGTCTATTGACTTGCAGCAGTGTCTTTTCAGATGTGAGGAAATTGTCATACATTGCAAATGAGAAGCTGTTTTGACATCAGGATCGCGGAGAGTGCCAGGAAGAAATGATATCAATGCCTGGTCTGTTAAGGTTAAATGAAGTTGCATTGTTGCCAGCAGATAGGCATTCATTTCCTTTTCTTCCCTGCCTGTCCCTGTGTACAATTACTGTGATTAGGATGAGTAACAATGTGCTTCTGACACCCATTGTATTGACAGCTCGCCTAGTTTTTTTCCACTCAAGTGGCACTAGTCATTACTTAAACACTTGGGTATTTTGACAGGGAAGATCCATGCCTGCCAGTCAAGTGTATCAATGACAAGGCGGCCTTAGCCCCTGGACACGTACTGCTGAATTAAAGCAGTCAAAGCCATCGCTGCTGGAATATGATGAACCTTTTTAGAAACGGGGCTCTGGCAAGCCCATGGGTGCACTGATACACTTGGTCTGTTCCTCCCACCTTCTCCATAGATTACTGCTGTTCGTGCACTCGTTTTGTCCCCGTGTACGTTGTAATCTTTTTGAGGAAAGCCTGACTGTGAAGTAAATTATTGTAGAGGGGAAAGGAGCTTTTACACTGGGGGATAGTTTTAATTCGGACTATCCTGGAAAAGAGCATCAGTTAGCATGGCTGGGTCAGCCTGAGGGCTGAGCAGGATAATGCCTTGATTTGTTGCTGTGTACCCCTTCAACGGTTTTAGTGACTGTTGTTTACTTCCTGCAGGGTGCATTTTAAGTGCTGTAGTACTTGGACCCACTTTTGAAGGACTAAGAGTGCAAACTAGCTGCATTTCACCTGTATGCCACACAGCTCCTATTACTCTAACAGTGTACTGCTAGCAGTGGCAAGCAAGCCTTCATCAAGCACTGAGGGCTACTTTCTTGAGCAGCACTGTGTCCCTGTACTAGAAAGGGGCAGTCTTGCATATCTAGATACTGTCAGAGAAATGGTAATATGGAGTCATGTGAGTAGAGGGAGTGTTTTGCTGATTAAGGATACCAATTAAACTCAAACACCAGAGTGAAAAGAGTACGTGTACTTTACTGGTGATAACCAAGTAATGTAACAGCGTAATACAGAAAACATGCAGTAAGAAGAAGCAGAATAGTGCACTTAAAGCAACAAACAGGAAAATACAGGGTAATGCATCAAATCATTACTACACGAGAGAGAGAGAGAATAGTAATTAAGAGAAATACATCACCACTTGCATATATTATCATCATCATCGAGATCCACAGACGCTGGGCAGCCCCGGTTACAGCGAGGATTTGGAGAGCCTGTCCCGGCAAGTGGGAAATCCTACGCGGTGCATCCACCCATAGGTGAGGCATCCAAAGTCTCTGCAAACGGGCCCAGCCTTATATACCAGAGATCGACAAGCCAGAATAGCTGGCACCTTTGTTTTGAGCGGAAAATATCTGGTTTCATTTTCCTGTTGGATTCCACCCGAAGCCTGGCCAGGGCTCGGGGCGGGGAACCAAGGGAGTTTCTAACAAGGCCAAATACTTAGGTTCTCAGCCTTGAACATGATTATGTTTTGTCTTTCACTAGCGAGTTTACATATTTTACTAATGACTACATGCTAAGTTAGCAGCTTCAGCTTGGGGCCTGTTGTTCAGGCTGCAGTATTTCAATGCTTTAGCACTTTTTACACCAGCATAAATAGGTTGTTATAACTTAATACAATACCTACTAGCACAATGGTTATCAGTTATAAAATATATAGGATTCATCTATAGGTCAACTCTGGCTTGGGCCTGTTGTCCAAGCCTTAGCACTTCAGGGAGGTATATGTGAGACCAGAAGGCAGCCAGTTGGCTCTCAATGATGCTTTGCAAAGAAATCCAACTACTTGTAGGCTGACGTCACACCTAGCACCTTTCCTTTGGTCTGGCAGACAGTCTTAAGTTTTCTCTGAATGCCTGGAGCAGGCAGCTGCCCTGAAAGGGCAGCAGGGTGAATATACATGTTAGTGCCTGGGGTAGCACTCATTGGGAAAGCACTTGGGAAAGAAGTAACAAATTCTGCAGCCTGAATATATTGAGTAGGAGAAGAGATAGAGTTTTTTTTGTCAGTGTGACCTAAGTTATGGTATATATTATATGGGAAACTTTACATAGGGTAGATCTAATTACAAGCAGGTGATACACTGCATACTGTGTGACATTTGTCATATACGTTGAACTGTACACACTAGCTTCCTCTATTGTGTGCCCTGAGATCTTTTTCCAAATTCCACCTTTCATATGTTTCAAAAGCAAATAAATATACCAAGATTCCCTGATTAATTTTTTTTTTTTTTACTGTTAAGAGGCTTTGATAGTTTGGGTTCAATTTGGAGAAAAACTTGGCAGGAATAAAAAACCAGCTTTGTACAGAAGGAATCTGAAAATTTAAAAAATATTTGTGCTGAAGGTGAAAGGATGAAGGGGAAAAACTAATATACATAGAACATAAAAAAAAAAGTACCAGCTGTGAGTTTTTACCAGGTCTCATTCCAATGTCTTTGAATACTTGAGTAAGTGCTGGGGGCACATCCAGTTGCTTAAGTATTATTGTGCTTTCAAAGACCTTTAGGGCTTTGCAGATCTCCTTGTGAATATATGAGCATGTGCACATGCACACAAAGAATTCGACAGGTTATTCTCAGAGCTACTAAACTAGTACTCTGCAACGCTGCTGAATTTTCATAATCTGCTCCCCCTCCCCCTCCTCCCCTGGTGCTGGATGATAATAATAAAGAAAATGGTTTGCAGATTTCTGTTGGAATCAGAAAGGAGTCTAAGCTTTACTGGAAAATCAATTATGTAGTAGGTGAAGTACCCCATAATGTTCAGCAAAAAAATATGCTAACATCCAGGTCAGTACATTGGAAAACACATTTATCATGATTTCCATGATAGCCTCAGCCTAGTGCATCACAAGAGCAACCTCTGAACTTTCTTGAACCAAATAGTCAAATGGACAACTCTGCCTACTTAGCATTTTAAAAATTTGCTTCTCTTCTGAGCCTTGAACTGGAAGCATCATAAAATGGGCTCTTCAGTCCCCCCAGAAAGGTTTTAATCCACATTTCCTGTAGAGGAGATTTTTTGTTGCCTGCCTTGTTTTTTTGACTCAGGTCTAAAAGGAGCTTCTTATGTGGGTCCCCAAACTTCTTTTGCCAGTGATTTGCCTCAGGAAACATTGACTATTAAATATAATTAAATGTAAGAGCATTAAATGTATATACTGTCAAATTACAGCTTCTGACAGTCACATAGGTTTCCTTTAAATGCTTGCTTCTTTACTTTGCTTGGTGTTTCACATTTCTATTACAGATTATCATGGAGAAGCTAGTTATGGTCTCGGCAGTGTTGTGCTAGGTGCTGTACAAATACAAGGCTAGAGATAGTAGAGGCAGTCCTTTCACTGAACTATTTACAACCCAGAAAATATGTGTGTACACCTGAACAAGTGGTTGTGCAGTGACTGCATGAGAAAACTCTAAATGGCTGCACATCAATCAAAACTAATCTTACCTTTGCCCTTCCGGCACTTCTGAGAGCTGACAGCTCTGCTGCAGCCTTGGGACTTGGAATGCAAAGCAAATTTCCAAATGAAAAACCAGTGAAGATCTTGTAGAGCTGTCCATGAGGAAGATGTATCCCAACATGCAGTGTGAGGCACAGAGCAAACCTCGGCAGCCCTCCTCCTCTGAGCATGGCCTGCTGCAAAGAGCCCTGGGCTTTCCCCTAGCTGCCTGTGTCCCAGGGTACAGCCAATCACCCTGGTGTGGATCCCTTCCCCACTTGGCTCTTTCTGCCTGGGTTGTAAGCAGAAATTGTCTTTGCTAGGTAGCGAAGCAGTTTCCAGTAGAATATTTGAAATAAACTAGGGGGAGCATTTGGCATCCAAATTTGAATGGCTTGTTCTCTCAACTTTAAGATAAAATATTAATGTTGTTAGGCCTCGCTAGACTTTCCTAGTGCCATTCCTCTACACAAACTAGGCCCAGTATGGGGACACAGGTGCACCTGCAGATTCCTTCACTAAAAAAGGTGGAGGATTTCCCTCTTTCTCTGCCACAGTTTTTACCCCAGCTATATTCCTGAACTGACCACAGAAACTGTAGACAAACAGACAGAGGGGACCATTGAAAGCAGTCTTGCACATTCCTCTGCCCCAGGCAGGCTCAGCAATGCTTCTGTCATTCCGGACAGATGTCTGTTTTGTTCCAGTTTAAAGATGTCTATTTCTGGAGGCTTCACAGCCTCGCCAGGAGGTCTGTTGGAGGGTTTCCTCATCCTTCCCATTAGAAAGCTTTTTCATGTCTAACTTTTTTTTCTCTCCCCACAGTTTTTGGCCATTCTTTCTTGGCTTATCTACTGTGAATATGGAGAACAAGTTGATCGTCTCCTGTTTGCAGCAAAATTTTAATGTATTTTATGGCTGTTAGGTCCCACATCCAGTTTAGCCTCCTCAGGCTGAACAACCCCAACTCTTGCAGCTGATGGCTTTCTCTCTATCATTTCACTATGTATCTTGTGAGGCTTATTGATTCATCCATGTGATATTCTTTTCTGCAATGATAAAATTGGTTTGATAGTATTTTTTAATCCACTTTTAATGATGCTTAAGCATGAAGAGGATACAGTGTATCTCTTTCCATAGTCGGGAAAGCCAGTCTCGCCTGCTTCCAACGTAGCACTTGCCTCATCAATGCGCCAATATCTTTGGCTAATGGAATCTTGTGACTTTATTCTCCTTGATGGATGGAGACAGAGTATGTGTGGATGAAAGGAAAGTACCTCTGATCTCTTATTGCTAATTGTGATCTTGAGAATATTCTGTAGCTGGAGAAAAAAAAATTATTTGATGGAAGTCTATACATTTTTCTGTTATTTGTGACCTAGAATTGACTAATTTCTGTCGTGGCAGTGAAAGAAAACAGCATCAGTCCTATAAAGACAATCTACTTAAAATCAATTTGTAATGAATTTTAGTGTGCGGAAGGAATGGTGTTATTAAAATGGTGCCGCTGTTGCTGTTTCTCTCAGACAGATGAGGTGGTTAACACACTTACCCAAAAGTGGGCCTAAGGCTTGGGATGATCAGGGGAAAATGGGAAAAGAAAAGTCTATCTCTCATGGCTTTTAGCTTTTCAGTAAAAGGATGATCTCTGTTCAAAATTTAAGTGCTGGAAGGAACAACAGCACAGCACTTTGTATTGGTGTGAGATGCCTGGAAGGTGACACTCACAGGTATAAGACATAAGACAAGCTAATCATGGGTAAGAGGGGCTCAGACTCATAAAATATGCCATATTTTCTTGATAAGTGCTAAGAACACAGCTATAAGGGACGGGCTTGAGCTTATAGTCAAGGCTTATCTAAGGACATCCTTCACCAGGCTTGAAGCTTGAAAAGAAAGCTGAGCCACAGGTATTGGTGAGAAATCTGTGTGGACTCCTTTGCATGGCAGTATTAAGTTCTGGGTGAGAAGTGCAGAGATGTTGTCTTGCTGAAGTTAAGCTGTGGAGGTGATACTACTAAGACCTGTTATGAAATTTATTTATTTTTAATCTTTCAGCTTCTTGTAGGGAACTAATTTTTTATGTTATGTTGTAGCACACTGCCCTTCAGATCTGTCCAGACAGGTTTTGGTGTCTTTTACTCCAAAATGTTCTAATCCTCGCATTGATACTGTTGCTGACATACTAAGCCCTGTCAAAAACTAGCAATGATCTGTGTCCATTGCTCTCTTTTATATGATTGTATAAAATGTGATTTTTTTTTTTTTTTTCAGCTCATACGTTGAGCTGAGACTTAAATCCTTCCCTGCTGGTCTGAAGAGAGAATGGATAAATAATTTTTTTTATAGTCAAGTTAAGTACCAGCCAGGTCTTTAGATTCTGCAGCCACCTCTGACTGATAGAGTTATTTCCTGGACAGCCAGTAAACAAAGCTGCCTGCCAGCACCCAAGAGACATGAGCACTTTTAAGCATTCTTAACATGTCGAGGAAAAAGTTTGAATGTAGCAGTCAACAGTCTTGGGGGAAATGCTAAGCTTGGATATCTTCATTACTTTTCAATTAAGCAGCAAGCTAATGGATTACAGGAAGCCCTTGCAGGAGAAGTTGAGCTCTGAGTATAGTTTTCAGGGATCACGTTGAGGAGAGTTTATCCCTAGAACAATATACATTTTGGGAAAGGATCCCAAAGATGTGATTTATTGTTTGGAAGGTGCAGGGTGGTGAGAAACACCTTGAGAATTAGTTTTATCTGAGTTTCTGCTGACTGATAAGAACAGGAGAAGCAGAGAAACCAACCCCCAGAATCAGTCAGTATTTCTTTGAGCTTGTGGTCTCATTAATTCATGTTCTACTCCTATCTCCAGGTTTCTTAGTACCCAATATGATTTCATGGTTTTTAGAAACCTTTCAGCTTCCCATCTTCCTTAAAGAGCAATTCCTTCAGGGTTGTGTGGCATTACAGTGGCAAGATTTCCAGAAACAAGGCTGCATCTCCAAATAGTTGCAGGGTGCCCCCCAATAAAACTGGGAGTTGAAAAGGGAAAATACTTACTGTAACATCATCATTTGTGGAAGGGGAGTGGGAAGAATGCTTCTGAACCCCAGTGTGGTCATTGCAAGGTATAGGCGTTGGGCTTTTTTTGGGAGGCCCATCTGTAGCGACTGGCTTTTTGAGGACATCCTCCAGGTATTGATATAACCACCGCAAGAATAAAGCAACATCTTGTAGAAAGCACTGAGAGAGATACATTCATCTAACCACTACCGAGGCCTGATAACTGCCTGGAAGACAATCTGACTACTTTCCTGTAAGGCAACAGTTTGGGAAAAAGGCACGTGGGTGAGGCGGCTGGCTGCCTGTGCCTTCCCAGCAAGACAGAGGGCATGCTGGATAGAATAGCAGAGTTCTACACTGAGCTGAGGTGGGTTGTGGTGGCCACGGAGGCAGGATCAACAATGTCGTTATCCTTTGTTCTAGCATAATTCCTCTAGCTTGTAGATGTTATTGGAGTAAGGGTTTATATCATCTCTGCCAGTTTGCAGTCACCTATTTAGACAATGCTGTGGCATGAGACCACTGCATCTGCTGGACAGCTGACTGGCAGTTGTCCTGCAGCTTCTATGAAAGGTTATTCTATATAAACTGAAAAAGGGCAAAATGGAGTAAATGGAGACCGTACTTGGTGTATCTGCTGAGTGTCAGAATGGGATGAGCTACGATAGATATGTATGTGTGGTATGGAAGCATCACAGAGGGACAAATAGGAAAAAGTAAGAACACAATACACTACCCATTCAGTTGCCTGATAAATAATATCTTGGATATCGTCTTCTGTGTAATAGAAAAAAGCTCACATTGACTTCATTGACCACACAAAACTAAATGCCTTAAAGGTTAAGGAACAACTATTAAAAATGTGAGGTATCTTCAATTTATATTTCAGAACTTTATACCCATTATAAAACTGAAGATATTTTATAATTATGCCAACAACAATTAATTAACCTAACATCAAGAACTCCAGAATGATTGAATTAACAGTAAAATCATGATAAGTCTCCAGTTTGTCTTAGAGTTTTAGCAAATAATTTATTATCCAGTAAATGCTTAGACTTAATCACGTTTTGAGAGTCACTACTTTTCTCGCTTCCTTTACATGAGTTTTAGTCCCAGTCTTGCAGTCCAAGCTGAACTGCCATCACCTCTTATGCAGAGCTCTACTGATTTCAGCAAAGCTCTGATGGAGGCTCAGAGTCAGCTGGGGTGGAGCCGGTTTCAAAGCCAAGCCTGTGACTATCGGGGAAAAAACCCGCCACATTTGCTTCTGCATCACAGCTTTGCGCAGTGTAACGCCTACTGAAAATGAGTTGCTGAGGAGAGGGGCTCCGACGAGGAGGGGGGGGCCCTTCTGAAAGCATCAAAAACCTGCCGCAAAACCACCAGCCGAGAAGGCAGGAGCCCAGGGAGGAGGGAGCGCCTCCCCTGAGCGGGAAGGGCGAGCTGCGAACGAGGGCAGCGGGCCTGGGGGCAGGCGGGCCTGCAGCGAGGACGCCCCACGCCCCCAGGCCGTGGTCGAGGCGGTTTGCGCGGGAGTTGGCGAAGGCAGGGCCAGAGGACAGGGCGCAGGCCCTCTCCTGGCTCTAGAACCGATCGGAGCTGGTTTCATCTTACTGTCCTCCACGAGTAGGCTGAATCACGGTCTCCATTCGCCTCAAAATCACCACCAGAAAGAACGTGGTGACCCAGACGGAGCTGCCGTGCAAACATGCAGTGGTCCAGGTCCCGGGCTGCAGAGAGTGCCTGAGCCTGTCAGTCCTGCCGGAGGGCAGCAGTGACAGCACCTGCATGCGCTGTGATCAGCTGGATGACCTGCTCAGCCTGGTGGTGCAACTCAGAGAAGAGGTCAAAAGATTAAGAAGTTTTAGGGAGTGTGAAAGGGACATTGATTGGTGGAGTAGCACCTTGGCACCCATGAAGCAACAGGAGCAAATGGAGGCTCCAAACGAGGCAGGCAATCCCTCATCCTCTTGCTACCAGGCAGAAGGAGGGGACCTAAGAGATGGGTGAGGCTGGAAGCAGGTCCCTGCTCACGGAGGCAGGAAAATCCTCTCCCAACCTCCCTCACCCTCCATGGTGTCCCTTCACAATATATTTGGGGCCCTGGAACTTTTAAGTGAGGAAGAGAAGGAGGAAGAAAATGAGACGAACAAGGAGGAAGACCAAGGTCCACCAAGGCCAGGTCGCTCTAGACCAGGTATTAAAACCAGTTCTAAAAAGAACCCCAGAAGGGTCATTGTAGTGGGTGACTCCATTCTGAGGGGTGCCAAAGCCCCAATATGCAGACCAGACCCACTTCATAGGGAAGTCACTGCTTCCCTGGGGCCCGGGTCAGGGACCTCACGGCAAAACTCCCCGCTCTAGTGAGACCCAAGGACTACTACCCGCTCTTGGTTTTTCAGGTAGGTAGCGATGACATTACCAGGAGAAGGCCTAAAGCAATGAAGAGAGATTTCAGGGCCTTGGGGAAACTGATTAAGGTGTCGGGGGCACAAATTGTGTTCTTCTCCATCCCTTCAGTTGTGGGGCTGGATGAAGAAGAATACAGGAGAACTCAACAGATGAACTTGTGGCTCCGAGACCGGTGCTACTGTCAGGGCTTTGGATTTTTCAATCCTGGGTTGGTATACAGGGCACCAGACCTTTTGGCATTAGATGGGATGCACCTGTCCCAGAGGGGGAAAAGGATCTTGGGGCAGGAGTTTCTGGGCTCATTGAGAGAACTTTAAACTAGATGTGAAGGGGGAAGGGGGGAAAACATCAGCCCATCTGAAGTGCATGTATACCAATGCACACAGCATGGGTAACAAACAGGAGGAGCTTGAAGCTGTGATGAAACAGGAAAATTATGATGTTGTGGCTATTACAGAAACATGGTGGGATGTCTCCCATGACTGGAGTGTGCCAGTTGATGGCTACAAGCTCTTTAGGAGGGACAGACAAGGAAGGAGAGGCAGTGGGGTGGCGCTGTATGTTAGGGACTGTTATGATTACTTTGAGCACTTGAGTGAAGACAGAGTGGAGTGTCTTTGCATTAGAATCAGGGGGAAGGACAAAGGGGCAGATGTTGTAGTAGGAGTCTACTATAGGCCACCCACCCAGGACAGAGAGGAGGATGAAATATTCTATAGGCACTTAGGAGAAATCTCATGATCGCTTGCCCTTGTTGTTGTGGGAGACTTTAACTTCCCAGATATCTGCTGGAAATACAACACAGAAGAGCGGGACCCAACCCAGATGACTGGGTTCAGTTTTGGGCCCCTCACTCAAAAAGGCCATTGAATGACTCGAGCGTGTCCAGAGAAGGGCAACAAAGCTGGTGCAGGGTCTGGAGCACAGGTCTGATGGGGAGCGGCTGAGGGAACTGGGGGGGGTTAGTCTGGAGAAGAGGAGGCTGAGGGGAGACCTCATCGCCCTCTACAACTCCCTGAAAGGAGGGTGCAGAGAGGGGGGATGAGTCTCTTGACCCAAGGAACAAGCGCCAGGACAAGAGGGA
Source organism: Strix aluco (assembly GCF_031877795.1). NCBI lineage: Eukaryota > Metazoa > Chordata > Aves > Strigiformes > Strigidae > Strix > Strix aluco. The sequence goes on from NC_133934.1 coordinate 81,973,659, forward strand.
ATGGCCTCAAGCTGCACCAGGGCAGGGTTAGACTGGCTCTTAGGAAGTATTTCTTTGCAGAAGGGGTTGTTGGGCGTTGGAATGGGCTGCCCAGGGCAGGGGGGTAGTCCCCATCCCTGGAGGGGTTGAAGAGTCGGGTTGGCCCAGCGCTGAGGGATCTGGTGGAGTTGAGAACGGTCAGTGTGACGTTTATGGTTGGACTGGAGGATCTTCAAGGGCTTTTCCAACCAAGATGATTCTGTGATTCTGTAATGATCCTGTGCTAAACCACTGTGGGCAAAAGCAGTTCTGCAGTGACCCTGATGGCCCTCTGCTTGTCATTGAGGGTGTTGGCACCTCATACTAGGATCAAGCGTGTGGGACGTGGCAGTAATGTCATCAGGTACCTTCTACTCGAATATAGCCAGGACAGCCAGAATGCGCTTGGTGAACTATTCAATTGCATTATTCTGATTTTCATTTTTTCAGCTCCTTGACATCAACCACAGTGTACAAGTGTCTTGTAATGCAGGAGTGTTACAGTGCAGTGGAAACCACCCTAGCATTGTATCACTTCCAAGTGAAAGAGGTTTGATCCTTCCACCTCCTTGCCTGTTTTCTGTAACTACAATTCTTTGGGTGTAGAAGTCGTTTAGGGTTATTACTGTTAGAACTGCAGGGGTCAAACAAGCAGTTCCTTTCACAGGGAAGCTGATAAAGTCTGGCTCAGTCTGGGTCTGTCTCACAAGAATGTGCTTCTGTGTGGAGTCTCTGAAGGGAGTCCAAGACATTTGTGTCCCTGATGGTGAGTTTATGTTGCAGCTTTGATCTCTACTGGGGCACTGACAGAGACTTACTGGCTCTCCCTCTCTCTCTTCTCTCTGGCCACCCATTTGCCTAAGGCTGTGGGAGTTCTGTATTGTGGAGAGCTCTATCTGCTCATCAGAGTTGGTCAGAATGTGTTCTTGGGTTGAAAAGTTATTGGGGAGAAACATCAAGACAGACAGCATGACTGCAAGTTTTCTTTCTTCAGGAAACAAGTTAAATAACAGTCATAACCAAATATAATATTTCTACACAAAAAACCCCCATGTATAGCACAAGAAAGAATCAGGTTCAAAATTACTTGTGTGGTAGTGACTCTTACTTAAAATTTAAGTGCAGAATGTAAATCGCGGTGTCTCTTTTTTTGTTCTAGGATTTGGGCACTGACTTCGGATATTATTTACATATCCATAAATAAAGGATAAGCTTTTCCTTTAACTCTACAAAAGATTTTGTGTCTCAGCATCAGGATCCTACCATTCTTAGTCTCAGGAAAAGTTCTTATTCACTAAATCAGATGTGCAGTTTAACTGACTTGGAGTAGGGAATGTAGAGCTTACTCCTGTTCAAACCAAATGTATGCTGACAGGGTAGTGTTTCATACCTAGTTTGTTTCTTGAATTGGCTTTTACAGCTATGCAGGACAGTGGAAAATCAGGGTCATACTACTTTCTTAGGCAACTTTTGGTAAAACTTCTAAAGATGAAATCTAAATTTTCATTAGCACAAGACACCTTTGCTATTTCCAAATCAGTTTGAAGAGTTCCTTTACTAAATGTGTAGAGTCAAATTTCACTCTCCTCAGTCATGTCGTTCCCACTTCCTTTCATTTTCTGTAGTCCTCCTCAAAATAAATATCCTGAACTTGAACTTGGGTCCGCACAGCCAACACAAATTTTCACAGACAATGAAAAACTTCTGTCAAGTTCACAGGACGACATCTGCTGATTAGCCTTGTTAACCAAGACTTAGTGCACTTGCTTTCTTTAGTTTTGGAGAAGTGGAAAGATCTTTGTTCCAAAACAGACCATAAGGTAAAAATAAATAGCAGAACCACTCCGTTATTGGTGTCCTTCCTTGTGGCTTTCTCTCCTTCAGAGTTTTTTTAAGAGGTGCTTAGTTCTGTCTCCTGATTAATGTTCAGCCCTTTAGCAGGTTCCCAGTGATTCCTAGACAAATTAACCTGTCTTTTCACGGCTATCTGGGCTGACTCAGACAGAGAAAGAAAGCATGAATAAAGTAAGCCTTCCACACACCATTCACTGTGTCCTTTTGCACGCAACCAACCTGTTACAGGCCCCTGAGAAATCTGGCTATATAGAAATAAATATATTTACATACTGTATATTTAAATGCACCCCCCCACACACACCCCTCTTTCACCCATTTTCATCCATCTTTTTCTTTTTATTAAGTTGGCCCCTTCCAGAATAGAAATAAAAGCAGGGCAATGGAAACCAAAGAGCTTGGATGGCAACAAAGGGGGCATCTGAAGTTTAAATGACTTCGCTGAGAAAAGCAGTGGCACAAAAAGACATGCGACAAATAAGCATGATGCATGGTGTTGTGTTCACAAGCATCTTTCCTATGGTCACCAACGGAGAGAGGTTGTTCTCACTCCTATCTGGACATTAAGATCAGTCTACACCAGAAATGGAAGGTCAGTTTGTTATGGCCTTTACTGTATGAGAAAGGGAGGGGCCATCCCTTTATGGAGAACAGGGGCTCTTTACTTGGTTACCAGTTTTTCTCACTTATATAAATCCATTGAATCCTGCCCTAGAAGTAAAAAGAGAACTTTTAGCTCCTTGTACCTGCAAGTTTCATAGACTGCAGTCTATCTACCCTGAATTTAGACTGGCTGTTCCCCTCTGATGGCACTGGGAGCGGCCATCTGATATTAAGTCAAATGTATCACGTTCAGTTCAGTGCCTTATTTCAGAAGAGATGGGGTGATTATTGAATGGGTGTTTGCTGATGGCAGAGGTAGAGATAACTG